>NW_027331982.1:600000-845147 GCF_048418815.1 Hemitrygon akajei
AGGATGCAACTTTTGAATTCTTCAATTAAAGCCAACTCTTTCAAGCTGTTAAAATCATCATTCACATTTTTACATGTGCACCAGTGGGTAATACACATAAACTTCTCATAAGCAAATTCCATAAAAGTCTGGTTGATAGATTTCCTCAAATTTCTAAACTTCTGCCTGTATGCTTCTGGAACCAACTCGTAAGCTTTGAGCACAGCCTGTTTCACTATGTCATAATCAGCTAATTCATCAACTGTCAAAGCAGAATAGGCTTGCTGAGCCTTCCCCTTAATCACACTTTGTAAGAGAATAGGCCATTTTATTTTTTGATTTGTTAAGAGGAGTTGTGGTTTCTTGATTATATTTATAACAGCATAACATTCTACTTCAAGTCAAGTCTAATCACTAATATTGTCATTTCGACCATAACTGCTGGCACAGTATATAGTAAAAATGAGACAACGTTTTTCAGGACAATGGTGTTACATGACACAGTAAAAAAACTACCTATCTGATTTTCACAATATATACTTTTTTGCCGTTTATACGTCTTTCGTATTATCTGTTTGCTAAAACCTCCGCTGACTTGTATTTTTTATTGGAAAATCAATAAAAAGATTAAAAAATGAATGAAATGAGAATAGGCCAACCCTCGTTTGGCCACTTTAAACTCTGAGCAACCTTCTCAAAATGCTGAAAGTATTTATCAACCTCTGCCTCGTCAAACGCAGGTACCAATTTAACTTTCTGACTGGCCTCAAACTTGTCACCAGAATACCTTTCCTGCAATCTTTCTATCCTTTCCAGCTCGAGCAGCCTCTGTCTTTCTGCTTCCTCGCTCTGTTTTTCTGCCTCTCTGGCCTCAAATTGCCTCTACCTTACCGTAGCTTAAATCTTTAGATTTTCTAACTTCTACGGGAGCTAAAGCTCACGAGGTTTACTTTCAGGAAACACCTCCAACTCCTCCACTTTAAACACTCCCTCGGATACATAATGTTCAGCTATTATCCTCTGCATCTGTGCCCTCCTCATTGTCGATTTCACCTTAGCAAGTTTTAACCTTCTAGCAATACTCAACAACTCAATACTTCTGGCGTCATCTAATGCCTCAGAGGTTGGCGCTTCCACAATCCTATCAGCATCCGCTGCTGATTTTCCACACACAAATAAATCAAATGGGATTTCCCCAATGAAATCGATAATAAATCAATCAATACGCCCCAAATGAGTACATATTTCGGATGCAGGCCCCAATTTTATTACAAACCATATCACTTTAGAAACAAACAAGCGGCAATAGAGTTCAAACTGGAGTCTGGTTTTTATGTAAAAACCACTCTCTTTATTAGTATCTACTTACTATATAGAAACTTGAGCAAGATAAACAAAAGTTAACAGGGTAATGTGTATATGTGTGTATAAATTTAACTCCCAAACTATTGAGATTAAGGGAATCGAGTCTTGGTAATGTATGAAAGTTCAGTTCATTCATGGAATAGGTGATGAAAGAGATATTTGTAATCCAGGTTAAATGTCGAGAGAAGGCAATTATGTCGAATTCCATAGGTTCCACGGTGGTAAAACGAGAGAACAGTCGCTGTAGATTTTATCCGTCGTTCCAAATCCACATACAAATGATTACCGAAAGTGACTTGTCACAAGGCGTATTGTCTTCAAGTGTATTACCACACCACACCCAGACAAGGGGTAACGCATCAGTGGTCTTCACAGGATACCCCAAATCAGATCCACTCTCATGGATCAAACGAGATGACCACCACACATTCGATGTACTTTATGCCGAATCGATAATTAACCCACCCTTGTGGGCATAGGAAAGTCACAAATAGTGACCCTTGGCTACTAGTTCCTTTCTGTCGACTGTTCCATTTCCCCTCCTTCGTTTCTGCCTGACTCTGAGTGCCTGTGTCCTCGGTTAATACTAAACAAGCTGCGAACGACTTAAACAAGTTGCAAGTCAGACTCTCTCTCTCTCTCTCTTATAAAAAAACAGTCCACAGCAAACGAAACCTAAGGATTCATAACAACGACCACTCCCTAGTGTGAACTGGCTGTTGTGCCAGTAGTAGGGATGACTGAATGAATCCTTTCCCACATTCTTAGCAGCTGAACGGCTTCTCTCCAGTGTGAACTCGCAGATGACTCTGAAGGCTGGATGACTGAGTGAACCCCTTCCCACATTCTGAGCAGTTGAATGGCTTCTCATCAGTGTGAGCTCGATGATGAACCAGTAAGTTGGATGACTTAGTGAATCTCTTTCCACAGACGGAGCAGATGAACGGCTTCTCCCCAGTATGAACTCGCTGATGACTCAGTCGGGTGGATGAGTGAGTAAATCCCTTCCCACAAACCGAGCAGATGAACGGCTTCTCCCCAGTGTGAACTCGCTGATGACTCTGTAGGTGGGATAACCGAGTGAATCCCTTCCCACAGACTGAGCAGGTGAACGGCCTTTCCCCAGTGTGAACTCGCTGGTGAGTCTGTAGGTTGCATGACAGAGTGAATCTCTGCCCACATTCTGAGCAGGTGAACGGCTTCTCACCAGTGTGAGCTCGATAATGTACCAGTAAGTTGGATGACAGAGTGAATCTCTTCCCACAGACGGAACAGGTGAACGGCTTATCCCCAGTGTGAACTCGCTGATGACTCTGTAGGTGGGATGACTGAGTGAATCTCTTCCCACAGACTGAGCAGGTGAACGGCTTATCCCCAGTGTGAACTCGCTGATGACTCAGTAGGTAGGATGAACGAGTGAATCTCTTCCCACATTCTGAGCAGGTGAACGGCCTCTCCCCAGTGTGAACTCGCTGATGACTCAGTAGGTCGGATGAACGAGTGAATCTCTTCCCACATTCTGAGCAGGTGAACGGCTTCTCCCCAGTGTGAACTCGCTGATGACTCTGTAGGTTGGATGACTGAGCGAATCTCCTCCCGCAGTCCGAGCAGGTGAATGGCCTCTCCCCAGTGTGAACTCGCTGATGACTCAGTAGGTCGGATGAATGAGTGAATCTCTTCTCACATTCTGAGCAGGTGAACGGCTTATCCCCAGTGTGAACTCGTTGATGACTCTGTAGGTGGGATGACTGAGTGAATCCCTTCCCACATTCGGAACAGGTGAATGGCCTCTCCTCAGTGTGAACTCGCTGATGACTCAGTAGGTAGGATGAACGAGTGAATCGCTTCCCACATTCTGAGCAGGCGAACGGCCTCTCTCCAGTGTGAACTCGCAGATGACTCTGAAGGCTAGATGACTGTGTGAATCCCTTCCCACAGTCCGAGCAGGTGAATGGCCTCTCTCCAGTGTGAACTCGCTGGTGTCTCTGTAGATGGGATGAGTGAGTGAATCCCTTCCCACATTCTGAGCAGGTGAACGGCCTTTCCCCAGTGTGAATTCGCAGATGACTTTGAAGGCTAGATGACTGTGTGAATCCCTTCCCACAGTCCGAGCAGGTGAATGGCCTCTCCCCAGTGTGAACTCGCCGGTGTCCCTGAAGATGGGATGAGTGAGTGAATCCCTTCCCACATTCTGAGCAGGTGAACGGCTTCTCCCCAGTGTGAACTAGCTGATGACTCAGTAGGTGAGATATCTGTCTGAATCCCTTTCCACATTCTGAGCAGGTGAACGGCTTCTCCCCAGTGTGAACTCGCTGATGACTCTGTAGGTTGGATGACTGAGTGAATCTTTTCCCGCAGTCCGAGCAGGTGAATGGCTTCTCCCCAGTGTGAACTCGCTGATGACTCAGTAGGGTGGATAAGTGAGTGAATCCCTTCCCACAGACTGAGCAGATGAACGGCTTCTCCCCAGTGTGAACTCGCTGATGACTCAGTAGGCTGGATGACCGAGTGAATCCTTTCCCACAGTCTAAGCAGGTGAATGGCCGCTCGCCAGCGTGAGTTGACTGATGTCTCAGTAGGGGAGTTAATTTAGTGAATCCCTTCCCACAGTCCGAGCAGGTGAACGGCTGCTCTCCAGAGTGAACTCTCTGGAGAGCCATTATGTGAGATGACCGAGTAAATCCCTCCCCACAAATTCAGCAGATGACCTGCCTCTGCCCAATGGAAACTGACTGTTGTGTCCACAGGGTGGATGACCGACTGAATCTCCTCTCTCACAAAGAACAGGTGAACGTTCTTGCCCAGCGTGAATTTGCTGATGTAACTTCAATTGAGGTGACCGAGTGAATCCATTCCCAATGTCTGAGCAGGTGAACGGCCTTTCTCCTGTGGAAAATGACCGGCTTGACAGTTGGCCAGATGACCTAGTGGATCCCTCCCCACAGTCTGAGCAGGAAGGACGGACGACTCCACTTTATAAATATCTAGATAGAGACAGCAAAATTGGCGTGCCGTGTTTGAGATTCCTGAAGACAAATTCCTTCTCGTTTTTAACCTGTAAAAAGATTTACAAAATCCATCAATGGGTGTAGTACAACATTTCAGATGAGATCACTTTAGTGGCCAAGCTGTGATCTGACATCACACTCTGGCTTCTCCCAAAGACAGTGTCTCATCCAATTTACTATCTCGTCTTGAATGCTGAGTGACCGAACCTTCTGGATCAACCTCCCATATGAGACTTTGCAAAGTGCCTTCCTAACGTCCATGTAGACAACATCTACTGCCTTGCCTTCATCCACTTCCCTGATAACTTCCTCGAGAGACTCTATAAGATTGGCTAGACATGACCTACCATGCACAAAGCCATGCTGTCTATTTTTAATCAGTCCACATCTATCCAAATACTTTTATCCAGTTCCTGCATATACTTTCCTATAACTTTCCCAGTACTAATGTCAGACACACCAATGTACAAATTGATAGATTATTTTTAGAGTCTTCCTTCAACGGCAGAACAACATTGGCTGCCCTCCAATCCTCCAGTCCCTCACCTGTCACTGAGGATGATTTAAATATCTGTGCTTGGGCCGCTACAATTTCTGCACTTGTCATCCGCAGAGTCACAGGGAACAACTTGTCAGGCCCTGGGGATTGATCCACACTAATTTGCCTTAAGACAGCAAACGCCTCCACCACTGTAATCTGTACAGGGTCCATGAAGCTTTACCTCACTTCTATAGACTCTGTGCCCATCTCCTGTGTAAATACGGATGAGGAAAAACTCTCCCACATCTATTTTGTCTCCTCATATGGATTACCATTCTGATCTTCGAGAGGATTAATTTTTCCCTTGCAATCTTTTTGCTCTTAACATATCTGCAGAATCCATTAGGATTCTCCTTCACCTTGTCTGCTGGGGCAACCTCATGCCTTCTTTTATTTCTTTCATAAGAGTTCACTTGAATTTCATGTAGTTCATAAGTGCCCCATTTATTCCTCTCTGCCTGTACATGGTCTGAACGTCCTTTTTATTGATCTGGGAGAGGAAAGCCAAAGGGGTGATAGAGCTGCATGCTGGGAGGTGGGGTAGGTGGGGGTAAACTAAAGTTGCAGGGGTAATGGGAGTCTGAATAACAGAAAGGAGAGTGGACAGGTTGTGCAGACAGTTATTGTTCAGTCCTCAGACAAAGTCAGGAATAAAAACGTTGAGCATGGTGCAGTGAATATGCTGAGCCCTGAATATTACAGTACAAGGAGCAGCGTAGGAAAGGTGGATGTGTTCAGGACATGGATCAACACCTGGAATAATGACACTAGGACCTGGCAACTGTGGACTGGGACAGGCTGCTTTATGGCAAAGGTGTGCTTGGTAAATGGGAGACCTTCAAAGTAAAATCTTGAAAGTACAAAGCGGGTATGCGCTTGTCAGAATAAAAGGTAAAGATAGAAACTATAGGGGAAACATGGATTTCAAGAGATATTGAGACGCTGGTGAAGCACAAAATGAATGGAGTTGCATAACAGGGATAGGCAGGCAGTTTCTTATGGAGCATAAGAAATGCAAGAGAACACATAAGAAGTAAATCAGGATGTCTAAAAGAGGATGTCTAAAATGTGTGGGAGTCCCACACATTGATTGGGACTTCCATACTGTTAAAGGTCTAGATGGGTTAGAGTTTGTGAAATGTGTTCAGCAAAGTTTTCTAAATCAATATATAGATATACCCACTAGGGAGGATGTAATATTAGATCTCCTATTAGGAAGTGAGTTAGGGCAGGTGACGGAAGTGTGTGTAGGGGAACACTTTGTTTCCATTGTTCATAACGTCATTAGTTTCAACTTGATCATGGATAAAGATAGATCTGGTCCTCGGGATGAAGTTATAAACTGGAAAAAGAGCCAAATTTGAAGAAATGAGAAAGGATCTACAACGCGTAGATTGGAACAAGTTATTCTCTGGCACGGATGTGATTGGTAATTGGGAGGCCTTCAAAGGAGAAATTTTGAGAGTGCAGATTTTTTTTTGTTCCTGTTAGGGTTAAAGGCAAAACGAACAACTATAAGGAACCTTGGTTCTCGAGGGATATTGGAACTCTGATAAAGGAGAAGAGATATATGTATAACATGTACATGCAACAGGGAGGAAATAAGATGCTTGAGGAGTATAAAAAGAGTAAGAAAATACTTAAGAAAGAAATCAGGAGGGTTAAAAGAAGACATGAGGTTGCTTTGGCAGTCAGGGTGAAGGATAATCCTAAGAGCTTCTACAGGTATGTTAAGAGCAAAGGGATAATAAGGGATAAAATTGGTCTTCTGAAGATCAGAGTCGTCGGCTATGTATGGAACCAAAAGAAATGGGAGAGATATTAAATGTTTTTTTTTGTGCATCTGTATTTATTCAGGAAACTGGAATGGAGTCTCTGGAAGCAAGGCAAACAAGTCGGGAGGTCATGGAACATACAGATTGAAGAGCAGGAGGTGCTTGCTTTCTTGATGCAAATCAGAGTAGATAAATCTCCTGGACCTGACAGGGTATTCACTCGGATTTTGAAGGAGACTGGTGTTGAATTTGTAGGGGCCCTGGCAGAAATATTTACAATGTGGATATCCACGGGTCAGGTGCTGGAGGTGCTCTTGTAGTTCCATTGTTTAAAAGTGGGTCAAAAATTAAGCCGGGAAATTATAGGCCGGTAAGTTTGACATCAGTAGTAGGTACATTATTGGAAGGAGTACTAAGAGATAGGGTCTACAAGTATTTGGATAGACAGGGACTTATTAGGAAAAGTCAGCATGGCTTTGTGCATGATAGGTCATGTTTAACCAATCTATTAGCGTTTTTTGAGGGAGTTACCAGGAAAGTGGATGAAGGGAAGGCGGTGGATGTTGTATACATGGACTTCAGTAAGGCTGTTGACAAGGTCCCACATGGGAGGTTAGTTAGGAAGATTCATTTGCTAGGTATACATGGAGAGATAGTATATTGGATTAGACATTGGCGCAATGGAAGAAGCCAGAGAGTGGTAGTGGAGGATTGATACGCTGAATTGAGGCCTGTGACTAGTGGTGTGCCACAGGGATCAATGCTGGGTCCATTGTTCTTTTCCATCCATATCAATGATCTGGATGATAATGTGGCAAATTGGATCCGTAAATTTGCTGATGATACAAAGATTGGAGGTGTAGTTGACAGTGAGGAAGGTTTTCAAAGATTGCAGAGGGTTTCAGGAATGGGCTGCAAAAACGGCAGATGGAGTTTAATGCGGACAAGTGTGAGGTATTACACTTTGGAAGGTCAAACCAAGGTAGAACATACAAGGTAAATGGTAGGACACTGAGGAGTGCAGTAGAACAGAGAGATCTGGAAGTATAGATTCATAATTCCCTAAAAGTTGCGTCACAAGTAGATAGGGTTGTAAAGAGAGCTTCTGGTACATTGGCCGTTATGAATCAAAGTATTGAGTATAAGAGTTGGAATGTAATGGTGAGGTTGTATATTACATTGGTGAGACCGAATTTGGAGTATTGTGTGCAGGTTTGGTCACCTAATTACAGGAAGGATAGTGATAAGGTTGAAAGAGTGCAGAGAACTTTTACATGGATGTTGCCGGGACTTGAGAAACTGAGTTACAGAGAAAGGTTGAATAGGTTAGGACGATAGATAGATAGATAGATAGATAGATAGATAGATAGATAGATAGATAGATAGATAGATAGATAGATAGATAGATAGATAGATAGATAGATAGATAGATAGATAGATAGATAGATACTTTATTCATCCCCATGGGGAAATACAACTTTTTTTTTTCCAATGTCCCATACACTTGTTGTAGCAAAACTAATTACATACAATACTTAACTCAGTAAAAAATATGATATGCATCTAAATCACTATCTCAAAAAAGCATTAATAATAGCTTTTAAAAAGTTCTTAAGTCCTGGCGGTTGAATTGTAAAGCCTAATGGCATTGGGGAGTATTGACCTCTTCATCCTGTCTGAGGAGCATTGCATCGATAGTCTCCCTGGAGCGTAGGAGAATGAGGGGTGATTTGATAGAGTAGTATAAAATTATGGTGGGTATAGATAGAGTGAATGCTAGCAGGCTTTTTCCACTGAGGCTAGGGGAGAAAAAAAAACAGAGAAGTTTAAAGGGAACATGGCGGGAGGGGTGGTGCTTCTTCACACAGAGACGGCTGGGAGTGTGGAATGAGCTGCCAGATGAAGTGGTGAATGCAGGTTCACTTTTAACATTTAAGAAAAACTTGGGACAGGTACATGGATGTGAGAGGTATGGAGGGATAAGGTCCAGTTGCAGGTCAGTGGGACTAGGCAGAAAAATGATCCGGCACAGCCAAGAAAGGCCAAAAGGCCTGTTTCTGTGTTGTAGTGTTCTTTGGGTCTACGGACCTAGCCATCCAGCAGTATCTTAAAAAGACCCTATCGTTTCCACCTCCATCAGCGCCATCGACAGCCCATTCCACGCACACCATTTGCGTAAAAAAAAACTACCCCGACATCTCCTCTGTACCCACTTAAAAGCTCCTTAAAACTATGCCCTCTCGTGCTAGCCATTTCAGCCCTGCGAAAAAGCCTCTAACTATCCACACGATCAATGCCTCTCATTATCTTGTATCCCTCTATCAGGTCACCTCTCCTCCTCGGTCGCTCCAAGGAGAAAACTTAACCTATTCTCATAAGGCCTGCTCTCCAATCCAGGCAACATCCTTGTAAATCTCCTCTGCACCATTTCTATGGTTTCCACATCCTTCTTTTAGTGAGGCGACCAGAATTGAAAACAGTACTCCAAGTGGGGTCTGACCAGGGTCCTACATAGCTGCAACATTACCTCTCGGCTCTTAAACTGAATCCCATGACTGATGAAAGCTAATGCGTTGTATGTCTTCTTAACTACAGAGTCAACCTGCGTAACTTTTCTGAGTGCCTTATGGACTCGGACCCCAGGATCCTGCTGATGCTCATATAAAGAAGACCATTAATGAGGATCTGAAACCCAGAAATATCCCAGTTACAAACGGCACTTGGCATTTCAGTATTGTTGATGTATGTACAGTATGGGATGAGGTGGAGAGCGCAGGGTGTGACGATAGGGAGGGAGAGAGAGGGAGGGAGAGAGGGAGGGAGGGAGAGGGGAACAGGGGTGTGTTGAGAGAGAGTGAGAGAGAGCGAAGAGGGGGAACGCTTAGGACGAGCGGTGCATTTAGAGGGTGAGAGAGAGGGTAAGAGAGTGTGGGATACGGGTGTCAGCAGGGAGATTGCTTGGGAGAGTGAGGGGGAGAGTGTGGGACATTGGGAGAGAGATAGCGAGGGAGAGGGTTAGAAATGGAGAAGGTTACAAAGAGGCAGAGATGAGTGAGTGAGAGAGACGAGTTTGAGTGAGGTGAGAGGGTACATGAGAGAGGAGGAGATGGAGAGGGGAAGACAGGGTGACTGAGATTGGGATAGGGATGACAGGTGATGGGGTAGGGACAGGGATTGTGGGATGGGAGAGAGAATGGAAGAGTAAGAGAAAAAGATGGATAGAGGGGAGAGAGTGTGAGAGAAATTAAAAGAGGCATGAGAGAGTGAAGAAATGAAGAGAGACGAGAGAGGAGTACAATTTGTTAATAGAGGAGTAGAGACAGTGGTGAGACTAGATAGCGAGGAAAGGGTGATAGAGAGTGGGAGACTGGTCGAATAGGGGTGTAACAGAGGGGTAGAGAAGGGTGACAGGGAGAAAGGCGAAGAACCAAGGATTATTGTGAGGGGCGATGATGAAGGGATGAGGGAGAGGCGAGACGGTGAGGGCAAGAGGGAGAAAGAAGTAAGGGCTGGATGATGAAGAGGGACTGGGAGGAGGGAGTGGTGAGGGAGATGTGGTAAGTAGCTTGGGGTGAGAGAGAAAGGCGAGTAGATGGTGTGTCTGATTAGAATTGTTAGACTAAATATTTATTCAGTCCCTAGTTGCAGGGTCGTTAATCACGTATGTTCGCAAGTCACCAAACAAATCCACCATGCGATTACATTTCCAAGCCGGGAGTTTGACCGTGTTCGGTTCGGGTCTCCATTTCGGACAGCGGGGAGTCTGACCACGTACGGTTCGGGTCTCCATTTCCGACAGCGGGGAGTTTGACCACGTACGGTTCCGGTCTCCATTTCGGACAGCGGGGAGTTTGCCCACATACGGTTCCGGTCCCCATTTCCGACAGCGGCGAGTTTGACAACGTGCAGTTCCGGTCTCAATTTCCGACACCGAGGAGTTTGACCACGTACGGTTCCGGTCTCCATTTCGGACAGCAGGGAGTTTGACCGTGTACGGTTCTGGTCTCCATTTTGGACATTGAGGAGTTTGACCGCGTACAGTTCCGGTCTCCATTTCCGACAGCGGGGAGTTTGACCGCGTACGGTTCCAGTCTCCATTTCCAACAGCGGGGAGTTTGACCGCATACGGTTCCGGTCTCCATTTCCGACAGCTGGGAGTTTGACCGCGTACGGTTTGGGTTTCCATTTCGACAGCGGGGAGTTTTACCGCGTACGGTTCAGATTTCCATTTCGGACAGCGGGGAGTTTGACCGCGTACGGTTCCGGTCTCCATTTCCGACAGAGGGGTGTTTGACCACGTACGGTTCGGGTCTCCGTTTCCGACAGCAGGGGGTTTTAATGTGTACAGTTCGGGTTTCCTTTTCCGACAGTGGGGAGTTTGACCACGTACGGTTCAGGTCTCCATTTCTGACAGCGGGGAGTTTGACCACGTACGGTTCCGGTCTCCATTTCGGACAGCGGGGAGTTTGACCACGTACGGTTCAGGTCTCCATTTCTGACAGCGGGGAGTTTGACCGTGTACGGTTCGGGTCTCCATTTCGGACAGCGGGGAGTTTAACCGCGTATAGTTCCGGTCTCCATTTTGGACAGCGGAGAGTTTGACCGCGTACGGTTTGGGTCTCCATTTACGACAGCAGGGAGTTTGACCATGTACGGTTCAGGTCTCCATTTCGGACAGCGGGGAGTTTGACCACGTACGGTTCGGGTCTCCATTTCCGACAGCAGGGAATTTTAATGTGTACAGTTCGGGTCTCCTTTTCCGACAGTGGGGAGTTTGACCATGTACGGTTCCGGTCTCCATTTCCGACAGCGGGGAGTTTGACCACGTACGGTTCCGGTCTTCATTTCGGACCACGGGGAGTTTGACCACGTACGGTTCGGGTCTCCATTTCCGACAGTGGGGAGTTTGACCACGTACGGTTCAGGTCTCCATTTCTGACAGCTGGGAGTTTGACCGCGTACGGTTTGGGTTTCCATTTCGACAGCGGGGAGTTTTACCGCGTACGGTTCAGATTTCCATTTCGGACAGCGGGGAGTTTGACCGCGTACGGTTCCGGTCTCCATTTCCGACAGAGGGGTGTTTGACCACGTACGGTTCGGGTCTCCGTTTCCGACAGCAGGGGGTTTTAATGTGTACAGTTCGGGTTTCCTTTTCCGACAGTGGGGAGTTTGACCACGTACGGTTCAGGTCTCCATTTCTGACAGCGGGGAGTTTGACCACGTACGGTTCCGGTCTCCATTTCGGACAGCGGGGAGTTTGACCACGTACGGTTCAGGTCTCCATTTCTGACAGCGGGGAGTTTGACCGTGTACGGTTCGGGTCTCCATTTCGGACAGCGGGGAGTTTAACCGCGTATAGTTCCGGTCTCCATTTTGGACAGCGGAGAGTTTGACCGCGTACGGTTTGGGTCTCCATTTACGACAGCAGGGAGTTTGACCATGTACGGTTCAGGTCTCCATTTCGGACAGCGGGGAGTTTGACCACGTACGGTTCGGGTCTCCATTTCCGACAGCAGGGAATTTTAATGTGTACAGTTCGGGTCTCCTTTTCCGACAGTGGGGAGTTTGACCATGTACGGTTCCGGTCTCCATTTCCGACAGCGGGGAGTTTGACCACGTACGGTTCCGGTCTTCATTTCGGACCACGGGGAGTTTGACCACGTACGGTTCGGGTCTCCATTTCCGACAGCGGGGAGTCTGACCACGTACGGTTCGAGTCTCCATTTCCGACAGTGGGGAGTTTGACCACGTACGGTTCAGGTCTCCATTTCTGACAGCGGGGAGTCTGACCACGAACGGTTCAGGTCTCCATTTCGGACCACGGGGAGTTTGACCACGTACGGTTCGGGTCTCCATTTCCGACAGCGGGGAGTCTGACCACGAACGGTTCAGGTCTCCATTTCGGACAGCGGGGAGTTTGACTGCGTACGGTTCAGGTCTCCATTTTGGACATCGGGGAGTTTGACCACGTACGGTTCGGGTCTCCATTTCCGACAGTGGGGAGTTTGACCACGTACAGTTCGGGTCTCCATTTCCGACAGCGGGGAGTCTGACCACGAACGGTTCAGGTCTCCATTTCGGACAGCGGGGAGTTTGACCACGTACGGTTCGGGTCTCCATTTCGGACATCGGGGAGTTTGACCACGTACAGTTCGGGTCTCCATTTCGGACAGCGGGGAGTTTGACCACGTACGGTTCGGGTCTCCATTTACGACATCGGGGAGTTTGACCACGTACGGTTCAGGTCTCCATTTCTGACATCGGGGAGTTTGACCACGTACAGTTCGCGTCTCCATTTCGGACAGCGGGGAGTTTGACCACGTACGGTTCGGGTCTCCATTTCGGACATCGGGGAGTTTGACCACGTACGGTTCAGGTCTCCATTTCGGACAGCGGGGAGTTTGACCACGTACGGTTCGGGTCTCCATTTCCGACAGCAGGGAATTTTAATGTGTACAGTTCGGGTCTCCTTTTCCGACAGTGGGGAGTTTGACCACGTACGGTTCCGGTCTCCATTTCGGACAGCGGGGAGTTTGACCACGTACGGTTCGGGTCTCCATTTCCGACAGCAGGGAATTTTAATGTGTACAGTTCGGGTCTCCTTTTCCGACAGTGGGGAGTTTGACCACGTACTGTTCAGGTCTCCATTTCCGACAGCGGGGAGTTTGACCACGTACGGTTCGGGTCTCCATTTCGGACATCGGGGAGTTTGACCACGTACAGTTCGGGTCTCCATTTCTGACAGCGGGGAGTTTGACCACGTACAGTTCGGGTCTCCATTTCTGACATCGGGGAGTCTGACCACGTACGGTTCGGGTCTCCATTTCTGACATCGGGGAGTTTGACCACGTACAGTTCGGGTCTCCATTTCTGACAGCGGGGAGTTTGACCACGTACAGTTCGGGTCTCCATTTCTGACATCGGGGAGTCTGACCACGTACGGTTCGGGTCTCCATTTCTGACATCGGGGAGTTTGACCACGTACGGTTCGGGTCTCCATTTCTGACAGCGGGGAGTTTGACCACGTACAGTTCGGGTCTCCATTTCTGACATCGGGGAGTCTGACCACGTACGGTTCGGGTCTCCATTTCCGACAGCAGGGAATTTTAATGTGTACAGTTCGGGTCTCCTTTTCCGACAGCGGGGAGTTTGACCACGTACAGTTCCGGTCTCCATTTCGGACACCGGGGAGTTTGACCACGTACAGTTCCGGTCTCCATTTCGGACATCGGGGAGTTTGACCACGTACAGTTCGGGTCTCCATTTCTGACATCGGGGAGTTTGACCACGTACGGTTCGGGTCTCCATTTCTGACAGCGGGGAGTTTGACCACGTACAGTTCGGGTCTCCATTTCTGACATCGGGGAGTCTGACCACGTACGGTTCGGGTCTCCATTTCCGACAGCAGGGAATTTTAATGTGTACAGTTCGGGTCTCCTTTTCCGACAGTGGGGAGTTTGACCACATACGGTTCCGGTCCACATTTCGGACATCGGGGAGTTTGACCACGTACGGTTCGGGTCTCCATTTCGGACAGCGGGGAGTTTGCCCACATGCGGTTCCGGTCCACATTTCGGACAGCAGGGAGTTTGACCACGTACGATTCCGGTCTCCATTTCGGACACGGGGAGTCTGACCAAGTATGGTTCAGGTCTCCATTTCAGACAGCGGGGAGTTTGACCACGTACGGTTCGGGTTTCCATTTGGACAGCGGGGAGTTTTACCGCGTACGGTTCGGATTTCCATTTCGGACAGCGGGGAGTTTAACCGCGTATAGTTCCGGACTCCATTTTGGACAGCGGAGAGTTTGACCGCATACGGTTCGGGTCTCCATTTACGACAGCGGGGAGTTTGACCACGTACGGTTCAGGTCTCCATTTCGGACAACGGGGAGTTTGACCACGTACGGTTCGGGTCTCCATTTCCGACAGCAGGGAGTTTTAATGTGTACAGTTCGGGTCTCCTTTTCCGACAGTGGGGAGTTTGACCACGTACGGTTCAGGTCTCCATTTCGGACAGCGGGGAGTTTGACCACGTAAGGTTCCGGTCTCCATTTCGGACCGCTGGGAGTTTGACCACGTACAGTTCGGGTCTCCATTTCCGACAGCGGGGAGTCTGACCACGTACAGTTCGGGTCTCCATTTCTGACATCGGGGAGTCTGACCACGTACGGTTCGGGTCTCCATTTCTGACATCGGGGAGTTTGACCACGTACAGTTCGGGTCTCCATTTCTGACAGCGGGGAGTTTGACCACGTACAGTTCGGGTCTCCATTTCTGACATCGGGGAGTCTGACCACGTACGGTTCGGGTCTCCATTTCTGACATCGGGGAGTTTGACCACGTACGGTTCGGGTCTCCATTTCTGACAGCGGGGAGTTTGACCACGTACAGTTCGGGTCTCCATTTCTGACATCGGGGAGTCTGACCACGTACGGGTCGGGTCTCCATTTCCGACAGCAGGGAATTTTAATGTGTACAGTTCGGGTCTCCTTTTCCGACAGCGGGGAGTTTGACCACGTACAGTTCCGGTCTCCATTTCGGACACCGGGGAGTTTGACCACGTACAGTTCCGGTCTCCATTTCGGACATCGGGGAGTTTGACCACGTACAGTTCGGGTCTCCATTTCTGACATCGGGGAGTTTGACCACGTACGGTTCGGGTCTCCATTTCTGACAGCGGGGAGTTTGACCACGTACAGTTCGGGTCTCCATTTCTGACATCGGGGAGTCTGACCACGTACGGTTCGGGTCTCCATTTCCGACAGCAGGGAATTTTAATGTGTACAGTTCGGGTCTCCTTTTCCGACAGTGGGGAGTTTGACCACATACGGTTCCGGTCCACATTTCGGACATCGGGGAGTTTGACCACGTACGGTTCGGGTCTCCATTTCGGACAGCGGGGAGTTTGCCCACATGCGGTTCCGGTCCACATTTCGGACAGCAGGGAGTTTGACCACGTACGATTCCGGTCTCCATTTCGGACATCGGGGAGTCTGACCAAGTATGGTTCAGGTCTCCATTTCAGACAGCGGGGAGTTTGACCACGTACGGTTCGGGTTTCCATTTGGACAGCGGGGAGTTTTACCGCGTACGGTTCGGATTTCCATTTCGGACAGCGGGCAGTTTAACCGCGTATAGTTCCGGACTCCATTTTGGACAGCGGAGAGTTTGACCGCATACGGTTCGGGTCTCCATTTACGACAGCGGGGAGTTTGACCACGTACGGTTCAGGTCTCCATTTCGGACAGCGGGGAGTTTGACCACGTACGGTTCGGGTCTCCATTTCCGACAGCAGGGAGTTTTAATGTGTACAGTTCGGGTCTCCTTTTCCGACAGTGGGGAGTTTGACCACGTACGGTTCAGGTCTCCATTTCGGACAGCGGGGAGTTTGACCACGTAAGGTTCCGGTCTCCATTTCGGACCGCTGGGAGTTTGACCACGTACGGTTCGGGTCTCCATTTCCGACAGCGGGGAGTTTGACCGCGTACGGTTTGGGTTTCCATTTCGACAGCGGGGAGTTTTACCGCGTACGGTTCAGATTTCCATTTCGGACAGCGGGGAGTTTGACCGCGTACGGTTCCGGTCTCCATTTCCGACAGAGGGGTGTTTGACCACGTACGGTTCGGGTCTCCGTTTCCGACAGCAGGGGGTTTTAATGTGTACAGTTCGGGTTTCCTTTTCCGACAGTGGGGAGTTTGACCACGTACGGTTCAGGTCTCCATTTCTGACAGCGGGGAGTTTGACCACGTACGGTTCCGGTCTCCATTTCGGACAGCGGGGAGTTTGACCACGTACGGTTCAGGTCTCCATTTCTGACAGCGGGGAGTTTGACCGTGTACGGTTCGGGTCTCCATTTCGGACAGCGGGGAGTTTAACCGCGTATAGTTCCGGTCTCCATTTTGGACAGCGGAGAGTTTGACCGCGTACGGTTTGGGTCTCCATTTACGACAGCAGGGAGTTTGACCATGTACGGTTCAGGTCTCCATTTCGGACAGCGGGGAGTTTGACCACGTACGGTTCGGGTCTCCATTTCCGACAGCAGGGAATTTTAATGTGTACAGTTCGGGTCTCCTTTTCCGACAGTGGGGAGTTTGACCATGTACGGTTCCGGTCTCCATTTCCGACAGCGGGGAGTTTGACCACGTACGGTTCCGGTCTTCATTTCGGACCACGGGGAGTTTGACCACGTACGGTTCGGGTCTCCATTTCCGACAGCGGGGAGTCTGACCACGTACGGTTCGAGTCTCCATTTCCGACAGTGGGGAGTTTGACCACGTACGGTTCAGGTCTCCATTTCTGACAGCGGGGAGTCTGACCACGAACGGTTCAGGTCTCCATTTCGGACCACGGGGAGTTTGACCACGTACGGTTCGGGTCTCCATTTCCGACAGCGGGGAGTCTGACCACGAACGGTTCAGGTCTCCATTTCGGACAGCGGGGAGTTTGACTGCGTACGGTTCAGGTCTCCATTTTGGACATCGGGGAGTTTGACCACGTACGGTTCGGGTCTCCATTTCCGACAGTGGGGAGTTTGACCACGTACAGTTCGGGTCTCCATTTCCGACAGCGGGGAGTCTGACCACGAACGGTTCAGGTCTCCATTTCGGACAGCGGGGAGTTTGACCACGTACGGTTCGGGTCTCCATTTCGGACATCGGGGAGTTTGACCACGTACAGTTCGGGTCTCCATTTCGGACAGCGGGGAGTTTGACCACGTACGGTTCGGGTCTCCATTTACGACATCGGGGAGTTTGACCACGTACGGTTCAGGTCTCCATTTCTGACATCGGGGAGTTTGACCACGTACAGTTCGCGTCTCCATTTCGGACAGCGGGGAGTTTGACCACGTACGGTTCGGGTCTCCATTTCGGACATCGGGGAGTTTGACCACGTACGGTTCAGGTCTCCATTTCGGACAGCGGGGAGTTTGACCACGTACGGTTCGGGTCTCCATTTCCGACAGCAGGGAATTTTAATGTGTACAGTTCGGGTCTCCTTTTCCGACAGTGGGGAGTTTGACCACGTACGGTTCCGGTCTCCATTTCGGACAGCGGGGAGTTTGACCACGTACGGTTCGGGTCTCCATTTCCGACAGCAGGGAATTTTAATGTGTACAGTTCGGGTCTCCTTTTCCGACAGTGGGGAGTTTGACCACGTACTGTTCAGGTCTCCATTTCCGACAGCGGGGAGTTTGACCACGTACGGTTCGGGTCTCCATTTCGGACATCGGGGAGTTTGACCACGTACAGTTCGGGTCTCCATTTCTGACAGCGGGGAGTTTGACCACGTACAGTTCGGGTCTCCATTTCTGACATCGGGGAGTCTGACCACGTACGGTTCGGGTCTCCATTTCTGACATCGGGGAGTTTGACCACGTACAGTTCGGGTCTCCATTTCTGACAGCGGGGAGTTTGACCACGTACAGTTCGGGTCTCCATTTCTGACATCGGGGAGTCTGACCACGTACGGTTCGGGTCTCCATTTCTGACATCGGGGAGTTTGACCACGTACGGTTCGGGTCTCCATTTCTGACAGCGGGGAGTTTGACCACGTACAGTTCGGGTCTCCATTTCTGACATCGGGGAGTCTGACCACGTACGGTTCGGGTCTCCATTTCCGACAGCAGGGAATTTTAATGTGTACAGTTCGGGTCTCCTTTTCCGACAGCGGGGAGTTTGACCACGTACAGTTCCGGTCTCCATTTCGGACACCGGGGAGTTTGACCACGTACAGTTCCGGTCTCCATTTCGGACATCGGGGAGTTTGACCACGTACAGTTCGGGTCTCCATTTCTGACATCGGGGAGTTTGACCACGTACGGTTCGGGTCTCCATTTCTGACAGCGGGGAGTTTGACCACGTACAGTTCGGGTCTCCATTTCTGACATCGGGGAGTCTGACCACGTACGGTTCGGGTCTCCATTTCCGACAGCAGGGAATTTTAATGTGTACAGTTCGGGTCTCCTTTTCCGACAGTGGGGAGTTTGACCACATACGGTTCCGGTCCACATTTCGGACATCGGGGAGTTTGACCACGTACGGTTCGGGTCTCCATTTCGGACAGCGGGGAGTTTGCCCACATGCGGTTCCGGTCCACATTTCGGACAGCAGGGAGTTTGACCACGTACGATTCCGGTCTCCATTTCGGACACGGGGAGTCTGACCAAGTATGGTTCAGGTCTCCATTTCAGACAGCGGGGAGTTTGACCACGTACGGTTCGGGTTTCCATTTGGACAGCGGGGAGTTTTACCGCGTACGGTTCGGATTTCCATTTCGGACAGCGGGGAGTTTAACCGCGTATAGTTCCGGACTCCATTTTGGACAGCGGAGAGTTTGACCGCATACGGTTCGGGTCTCCATTTACGACAGCGGGGAGTTTGACCACGTACGGTTCAGGTCTCCATTTCGGACAGCGGGGAGTTTGACCACGTACGGTTCGGGTCTCCATTTCCGACAGCAGGGAGTTTTAATGTGTACAGTTCGGGTCTCCTTTTCCGACAGTGGGGAGTTTGACCACGTACGGTTCAGGTCTCCATTTCGGACAGCGGGGAGTTTGACCACGTAAGGTTCCGGTCTCCATTTCGGACCGCTGGGAGTTTGACCACGTACGGTTCGGGTCTCCATTTCCGACAGCGGGGAGTCTGACCACGTACAGTTCGGGTCTCCATTTCTGACATCGGGGAGTCTGACCACGTACGGTTCGGGTCTCCATTTCTGACATCGGGGAGTTTGACCACGTACAGTTCGGGTCTCCATTTCTGACAGCGGGGAGTTTGACCACGTACAGTTCGGGTCTCCATTTCTGACATCGGGGAGTCTGACCACGTACGGTTCGGGTCTCCATTTCTGACATCGGGGAGTTTGACCACCTACGGTTCGGGTCTCCATTTCTGACAGCGGGGAGTTTGACCACGTACAGTTCGGGTCTCCATTTCTGACATCGGGGAGTCTGACCACGTACGGGTCGGGTCTCCATTTCCGACAGCAGGGAATTTTAATGTGTACAGTTCGGGTCTCCTTTTCCGACAGCGGGGAGTTTGACCACGTACAGTTCCGGTCTCCATTTCGGACACCGGGGAGTTTGACCACGTACAGTTCCGGTCTCCATTTCGGACATCGGGGAGTTTGACCACGTACAGTTCGGGTCTCCATTTCTGACATCGGGGAGTTTGACCACGTACGGTTCGGGTCTCCATTTCTGACAGCGGGGAGTTTGACCACGTACAGTTCGGGTCTCCATTTCTGACATCGGGGAGTCTGACCACGTACGGTTCGGGTCTCCATTTCCGACAGCAGGGAATTTTAATGTGTACAGTTCGGGTCTCCTTTTCCGACAGTGGGGAGTTTGACCACATACGGTTCCGGTCCACATTTCGGACATCGGGGAGTTTGACCACGTACGGTTCGGGTCTCCATTTCGGACAGCGGGGAGTTTGCCCACATGCGGTTCCGGTCCACATTTCGGACAGCAGGGAGTTTGACCACGTACGATTCCGGTCTCCATTTCGGACATCGGGGAGTCTGACCAAGTATGGTTCAGGTCTCCATTTCAGACAGCGGGGAGTTTGACCACGTACGGTTCGGGTTTCCATTTGGACAGCGGGGAGTTTTACCGCGTACGGTTCGGATTTCCATTTCGGACAGCGGGCAGTTTAACCGCGTATAGTTCCGGACTCCATTTTGGACAGCGGAGAGTTTGACCGCATACGGTTCGGGTCTCCATTTACGACAGCGGGGAGTTTGACCACGTACGGTTCAGGTCTCCATTTCGGACAGCGGGGAGTTTGACCACGTACGGTTCGGGTCTCCATTTCCGACAGCAGGGAGTTTTAATGTGTACAGTTCGGGTCTCCTTTTCCGACAGTGGGGAGTTTGACCACGTACGGTTCAGGTCTCCATTTCGGACAGCGGGGAGTTTGACCACGTAAGGTTCCGGTCTCCATTTCGGACCGCTGGGAGTTTGACCACGTACGGTTCGGGTCTCCATTTCCGACAGCGGGGAGTCTGACCACGAACGGTTCCGGTCTCCATTCCAACAGCGGGGAGTTTGACCACGTACGGTTCAGTTCTCCATTTCGGACAGCGGGGAGTTTGACTACGTACGGTTCGGGTCTCCATTTCCGACAGCAGGGAGTTTGACCACGTACGGTTCGGGTCTCCATTTCCGACAGCAGGGAGTTTTAATGTGTACAGTTCGGGTCTCCTTTTCCGACAGTGGGGATTTTGACCACGTACGGTTCCGGTCTCCATTTCGGACCGCGGGGAGTTTGACCACGTACGGTTCGGGTCTCCATTTCCGACAGCAGGGAGTTTGACCACGTACGGTTCAGGTCTCCATTTCGGACAGTGGGGAGTTTGACCACGTACGGTTCGGGTCTCCATTTCTGACAGTTGTGAGTTTTACTGCGTACGGTTCGTGTCTCCATTTCCGACAGTGGCGAGTCTGACCGCATACGGTTCCGGTCTCCATTTCCGACAGCGGGGAGTTTGACCGCGTACTGTTCCGGTCTCCATTGCTGACAGTGGCGTGTCTGACCACGTACTGTTCGGGTCTCCATTTCCGACAGCGGGGAGTTTGACCGCGTACGGTTCCGGTCTCCATTTCCGACAGCAGGGAGATTGACGGCGTATGGTTCGGGTTTCCATTTGGACAGCGGGGAGTTTTACTGCGTATGGTTCGGATTTCCATTTTGGACAGCGGGGAGTTTAACCGCGTACGGTTCGTGTCTCCATTTCCGACAGTGGCGAGTCTGACCGCATACGGTTCCGGTCTCCATTTCGGACAGCGGGGAGTTTGACCACGTACTGTTCGGGTCTCCATTTCTGACAGCGGGGAGTTTGACCGTGTATGGTTCGGGTCTCCATTTCCGACAGTGGGGAGTCTGACTGCGTATGGTTCCGGTCTCCATTTCCGACAGCAGGGAGTTTGACCGTGTACGGTTCGGGTCTCCATTTCCGACAGCGGGGAGTCTGACTGCGTATGGTTCCGGTCTCCATTTCCGACAGCAGGGAGTTTGACCGAATGAGGGGATCTACTGCAACTCGCAGCACGATATCAACCGCAGCTAATGCCGGGGTGTTTCCTGTTCAGATGATTTGAGGAAGGGGCTGATCTTGGGTTTGTGTAAATAGATGGCCGGTGGCAGTGGGAAAGGGTCGGGACCTTGCCGGAGAGCTGGAGGCTCCGCGCTCTCCAGTCTTGCATCCTTGGATTTAGTTTTGCACTAAGTCAGGATCACGGGATCAGTTTGCTCTGATTCCCCAAGCTGGGAGGGTGGACGTGGGTGAAGGGGGCCTGTCTGTGTGTTGGTGTGGGGTGAATGGTCAGAAGGGTGTGGGGGCCACTGGTGGGATGGAGGGTGGTTGGGGTACTGTGGGTGATCAGAAGTAACATGACCTGGGTGGATGGGCAAGGGGTAAATTAAGTTGTCAGCGAGGGTGGATCTGGTCCAATGAATCAGACAGCTCAGCTCGTGTGTCCTTTCAGGAGGTCACAATTCTCTCATCATCTTAATCACTGACTAATCTTCCTGTTAACATTGAGTTTGTTACAGAGCCCCAGGGTCTGGGAATGGCTGGGTGGTAGGAAGCAGAGGGTGAGAGGCTGTTTCTTGAGCTCGAGTCCTGAGCTTAGTGACATTTCCTGGGGTAATGCCTATTGCTACTCGTCATCTATGTCAATAACTTAGCTGAGAAAGTACAGGGTATGGGTAAAGTGTTTGCAGCAAGTTCAAACAATTACTCTTTTTAAAAGACAGTCAGTATAAACACTCCCCTCTCTTTCCCTCTCCCCACTCAGAACTGACCAAAAGCTACTTCAGGAGATGCAAGATCTTGAACTGAGTAAACACTGTGAGTGAGAGAGACTGGTTTTAAACGGCTGTGCTGCTTGGAGCATATTACCAGACCTGGAGTGATTGGAACTGGGTCTGACAGAGTCATAACTGTTACTTCTGGGCACATTCAGTCTCACTCCAACTATTTCCTACTTTCCTTTGTACAGGTATGAAATGTCTAAAGGACCAGTGTTTGAGTAAATGAGACTCACCAAACTTTCTGCTGACTGAATCCTGGAATCTCCGATTCAGATGAGTCCTCTCCAGTTGATGCTCTTAATCCTCGAGCTGGTTCACTTGTTGCTGTTCCCGCATCTTCATCTATGGTTTGCTTCCAGTTGGGGTTTTTCTTCCAATAAACCTCTCACCTCAGGTCTGACTTTAACATGAAAGATAATGAAGCACATTAGCAATAAAAAGGAGAACCAAGCATTTCTACTAAATGTTACTAAGAAGAAAACTGACTGATATTTAAACTTTTCAGGCAGATATAATGATCTCAGTGAACAACCTTCTATTGACCTTCACACGTCACAAAATGATCTGGGATAAGAAGGAGCCATCATTCAGTCATGTTAAGACATAAGACACAGGAACAGAATTATTTGATTCGATCCATCTGGTCTGCCCCTCCACTGAAACATGGCTGAGATTTATTTTAACACCATATTCCTGCCTTCCTTCTGTAACCCTGAACTGACTTAGCAATCATGAATATATTAATCTATGTTATAAATACACTCAATGGCAGCCTCAACCTACCTCTGCAGCAACACATTCTACAGATCAGACATCTTTTGGACATTCTTTTTCTTATCTCAGTTTTAAAGGGAAGCATTTTTATTCTGAGATTGTGCTGTAAGATTACAGACACTCCGTCTAATGGAAACATGTCCACTGTATCCAGGCTTTTCAGTATTCGGTAGGTTTACTTAACTATACATCCCCCCACCACACCCACCGTCCCTCTGAACTCCATTGAGCACAGGTCCAGAAACATCAAATGCTCCTCATACATAAAGCTGATCATCCCTGAGATTATTCTTGTAAATCTTCTTAGCAATAACTGTACTGAACACATTTCCTGGAATAACAGACAAATTGGTACCAGGATAATTGACAGGGAAAAGTTGTGCTTTCTTTACTCTTCTCCTATCACAGAACGAGTCATTTCCATTTCCAGGTTAAATCAGGTCCATTTCGGAAAATGTAAACCAGTCCAGGGTGAATGTAATAAAAAGAAGCTGCAATTACCAGAAACTCTCAGCAGGTAAGGAACAACTGGGGGGAGAGGAACAAACTTTACAATTCAGGTTAATAACGTTTCATCAGAATGACTTCAAACGTTTACAGTTTTTAGTTCAGATCTTCAGCAACGTGAAATTCTGCCTGATTTCCACCGAGTGACAGGCAGATGACAGTGAAGGGGGGGTGGGGGTAATTTCCAAACACAGTTTTAACACCAAAACTCACGAGTCTATTTCTACTGTTGCAAACACGGATCAGCACATTCACTCATAGCCTCTCCCTGTGAGGATGGACTGGTAATCCATCTTCTCCTCGGCAGCAATCTTTGCTTCCAAAGGAGCTCCAGAAAAAAAAAATCTGATTCCAGACCAGGAATATTCTCTCAACACCTCATAAACCCAAGCAGCTCGATCCCCGGGTCCTTTTTACCTAGATCAAAAACTGTGATATCCAGTTCCCAACCTCACAGGGTCAAACAGCTGAACCTGTCATTTAACAACCCTGAGAGTCTCACACATCGTCCCCCCCCCCCCTCCCATCTGACAATCCCGGATTTCCCCACAACCAATGTCCAGCTGCTCGAAATTTCTGCTTTATTGCAGAAGGACGACTATCCAGCTCCATCTGTAGAAGCACAATCCAATGTCAAAGCTAAATCATCCACAGTTCCATATGCCTGGAATACCGATCACAGGATTCTAGCCCAAGCATCAACTCTCCCAGTACTCTTTGCTGCCAGTAAAATGCCGCAGTGTGTCAGCCAGTCACAGTTCAAATACCAGCACCTCCAGTCCAATGCACAACAGGACTGGTACCTGATGACCCACCGGTATTCCAGCTAACAATAACCGACTCTGGAAATGACTCACTGAGGCCAAAGGTGCAAAGGAACACTTCACAATGAAGACAACGGTTGGAGGAAAGATTGCTGATGTATTACATTGAGGTGTGGGATACAGGTTGGACAGAAGTTGACCCAGATAGTTGATGTATATCACTGAAGCGAGCGGGGTGTAGGTTAGGAGACTGAACAGAGGTTGAACAAGATGGCAGGGATGAGCAGATGGAATCAGGTGGGTGAAGGAATCAAGGACAATCACTGATGGTCCTCCAGCAATACACAGATACTGAATTAATAGTATATACTACTGCATAAAAGATTCTAAAATGACAAAGTTAGAGCAAACAATAAGAATTTTGCCAGATATACTTTGACGCTCACCATATCAACACACCATAGAAAATTCCCCATCCAGATACTTCACGACTTTGCATGGTAACTCCTCTGCCAGTGACTGTGAGGAACTGCAGAGACTTTTTGATACAGATCAGCACATCACAGAAACCATTCTGCCCCCTAGACTTCCTAGTCCCTCGGTAAAGCAGGCATTTAAATCAAAGATGCCCACAACCTGGGACGTTCACCTTTCTCACCCACCCCAATCTGGGAGAAGACACAACAGCCATAAAGCTCAAGGACAAATGCGAGGAGCGTCAGGAAGCGAGGTGAGTTGGGGGAACTTAACGGCATTCGGGGGCCAGCATCAGATTTCCCGAACACAACACGGAGAAAGCATCACCACCCATCCGGGAACTTCCAACACCACGTGATCTTGCGTCACAAACCGGAGGGCGGGGCAGATCTGCGGAACACAGCCTCACGTGACCTGTTGGCGGGAGTACCATTTCAATTCTTCGGAAATAGACGGCCTGGGCTCCTGGTTTGGATCATTCAATGCAGATTAAGTGAAGTAAACACAATGTTGACGAGGACATATAACTGGGTACTAAATGATTAATTGGCCCTCAGTTCGGGGCTCACGACTAACATCGGATCTCCCCGCTCGGGATCGGTCTCAATACTCATCGATGGGAAAGTGATATCTTCGGCCCGCAGAGAGTGATCCCGACCCCGGCTCCTCCCAATGGCCACACATTTTAATTCCATGCCCCATTCCCATTCTGATATGTCTGTCCATGGCCTCCTCTACTGTAAAGATGAATCCACACTCAGGTTGGAGGAACAACACCTTATATACCGGCTGGGTAGCCTCCAACCTGATGGCATGAACATTGATTTCTCTAACTTCTGTTAATGCCCCTCCTCCCCTTCTTACCACATCACTGACATACTTAGTTGTGTGTTCATTTTTTCTCTCTCTGCCCATCAACCTGTCTGTTCCCCATCTCCGTCTGTCCTCCCCCTCCCCCTTTCTTTCTCCTGAGCCCTCTCGTCCCATGATCCTTTCCCTTCTCCAGCTCTGTATCACTTTCGCCAATCACCTTTCCAGCTCTTGGCTTCATCCCATCCCCTCCGGCCTTCTATCATTTCGCATTCTCCCCCCCACCCCCCAACTACTTTCAAATATCTTAGTACCTCTCCTTTCAATTAGTCCTGAAGAAGGGTCTAGGCCCGAATCGTCGACAGTGCTTCTCCTTATAGATGTTGCCTGGCCTGTTGTGTTCTACCAGCATTTTGTGTGTATCGTTTGAATTTCCAACATCTGCAGATTACCTCGTGTTTGCTCATGGAAATGTTGAATTTGGTTACTCGGTCAAATAGTTGACTCACTTTGGGGACAACTGGGCTCCAAGCACCGGTCCCTACAACACCCACACGGACATCCCTCAGTGAACAAATCTGTAATTGTCCGTCACACGTAATAAAACCTGATATGGAAAGAGTCATCGTCCAGTCATGGAAAGACAAGACAGAGGAACAGAATTAGGAAATTCGGTCCATCGAGTCTGCTCCACCACTCAGCCAAGGCTGATATTTATTTCAAGACCATATTTCCTCCTTTTCAATTTTGTAACGTTTAAGCTAAGATTGTAATGGCTGCCTTTACACTGCCTTGTGCTGCATTCAACAAATTCTCTGGTATTTTCTGGTAACAAAAAAAAAGCGAATTCAGAAATAACTCAGTAAGGCAAAATACATCACAATGAAGACAACGGCAGGAGAAAGATTGTTGATGAATAATCATTGCTGAAATACAGACTGGACAGAGGTTGAACAGGATGGTTGATATATATCATTGAGGTGGTGGGATACAGGCCGGACCGAGGTTGAACAAGATGGTTGATATATATCATTGAGGTGGTGGGATACAGGCCGGACCGAGGTTGAACAAGATGGTTGATATATATCATTGAGGTGGTGGGATACAGGCCGGACCGAGGTTGAACAAGATGGTTGATATATATCATTGAGGTGGTGGCATACAGGCCGGACAGAGGTTGAACAAGATGGGCAGGGGATGAGCAAATGGACCCAGATGGGAGAATGGGATCAAGGGCGATCTCTGATGTTCCTCCCGCAATACACAGACCCTGAAATAATAGTACGCACGAGTAGATAACAGATTCCAATATAACAAAGCCAGAACAAACAACAAAAACTTTGTTATATGTCCTTTTCTACTCTACACACTTTATCAATGCACCGCAGAAAGTATCCCATCCCTATTCTTCACATATTCGTATGTCTACTGCTCTTACTTTAACTGAATGAAATAGCGGAGAACTGTGGACACAGCTGAGCACATCATAGAAACCAACCTCCCCTCCATGGACTCTGTCTACACTTCTCACTACAGTAAATCAGTAAACCAAACAACATAATGAAAGATCCCTATAACCCTGAACATTCTCATTTCTAATGCCCCAACGGGGCGAAGATAAAATAAAACAGAAACATGCCACCGGGCTCAAGGACGGTGTCCATTCTGCTGTTAGAAGCGAACAGCGTGATGAGTGGACTCCTGACCTCACAGTCTAAATCGATGTGACCTTGCACCACATATCTACCTGCACTGCACTTTCTCTGTAACCAGAATGATTTGTTTTATTCAATGTACTGCTGCAATGTATTGATTTGTGTGGCGAATACCGGAGACACGATTTTCACTCAACCTCTGTACAAAATAATGATTCCCCATTTCAATCGTGTGGAAACATTAGACAGCCTGGGTTGCTTCTTTGGAAATTCCGGAGGGAGTGTGCACAATTCAGAGAAACTCAGACAAATGAAATAAATACTTAATTCTCGCATTAATAGGGCCAGATATCGGGAAACACTGTCAGCATGTCGGCAAGTCGTAGCAATGGAAAGAAGATGGAAATAAGCTACCCAGTCCCCCGAGAGGACGTGAGAGATCTGGATCTCACTGTCCTGTCTGAACGGGGAAAGATGAACTTCTCATACACGTGGAGCAGTGTCCCGAGGGTGTGATTAATCTGTTTAACCCTCTGTCTGCAAGAACACCAGGCCGAACGACCGCTTCCTCGCGAGCTGGAAATATGTAAACCAATTATCGACCCCAGGCGTCGATCCAGGTGAAGTTTGGATCCGATACCGGGCCGGGTGATGGAGGTAAAGTTCACCGGGTACATCTTAATGGATGGGTTCAGTCTCGGCATCACCACCTCATCCCGCTCCTGGGACCAGAACACCAGGGGCTGAGCGGCGGCTCATCTCAGGCGGTTCGGTGTGAAGGTCCCATAACCCGGACCGAGCACGACAGGTTGTGTCCAGGAAGCGGGACGAGGCCGCCAGTTCGAGGAAGTTGACGGGACTCTCTTCCCAACATCAGGTTTCCCTCCCCCGGGATCGACTTCAGTACTCACCGATGGGAAATTGTCGGTCGCTTTCAACCCCAGTGAACGGCCTCAATACTGACCGATGAGAACTTGATCAATTTGTCCCGGATACAAATCGGTCCACCCGCTCCCAGCAGACGATCCGCTTCAACAGAGAACAGAACGAAAACCCAGCCCATCCGGAGACTGCGAGAGCGGGGGCGGGGCCTCGGAAGCAAAAACCTGAGATACTGCAGATCTGCGTTTGAAATGGGAGCCAGAACCTGGGTCACGTGACGGGTTGAGGGTCTCCCGTCTGAACCGGTGACTCTGCTCCTCGCCCCTCACACGCTGCCCGACCCATCCGCCACATTTTACACCAGCTACATTTTTGATTTTTTCTGCTGTATCTTCCCGTCCCCATCTCTCCAACTCCCGGTTCTCAGAGTTCCGAGTTCGATTCATATCCCTGTCCGTTCCACAATTCCCTGCCGATTTGTGCAGGTTTCATTGAAGTCGCTTCTATATTCATAAACACTAATTTCTACTCACATTCCTCCGGAGCCTCACTGGACAGGAACACTGAAACACCAAGTGAGAAACAGCAGCACCAACACCGTCAGCAAGATGGCGGCTACTCTCCCATCCCAGCTACGTATTTCTATCCAATCCTCGATCCCGTTCGGTCTTCACGCATCTACTGACCTCTGTCACTATTTCCACCTTCCCACCTCCCCCTCACCTGGATCCACCTCTCACTGCCCAGCTCTTGCCCCGTCCACAGCCCTCACCTCTTTTTTCTGACTATTTCCCGTCCACTCTGAGTCCAGAGAGAGGGTCTCGGCCCGACATGTTGACGGTCCATTTCCCTCCACAGATGCCGCCCGACCCACTGAGTTCCTCTGGCAGTTTGTTCTTTGGTCTGTATAACCCGTGTTAGTGTGGGGATCGGGATTTTACACCAAATACTCTGCAGGTGCCGGGGTCAAAGAAACACGCACATCACGCTGGAGGAACTCAGCAGGTCGGGCAGCAGCCGTGGAAACGAACAGTCAACGATTCGGGCCGAGACCCTTCGGCAGGACTGAGAGGGAGGGGGCAGAGGCCCTATAACGAAGATGGGGGTAGGGTGGGAAAGAGATGGCTGGTAGGTGCCAGGTGAAAAAGTAGTAAAGGGAAAGATTAAGGGGTGGGAATGGGGAAGCAGAGAGGTGATAGGGAGGAAAGGTAAAGAAGGTAAAGCACTATGTGTAGTAGAAGCAGGCAGAACGATGAGAGAGGTGATAGGCAGCTGGAGGAGGAGGCAGAGTGAAACTGGGATGGAGCCACATTCAAAAATGTTATTCCCTGTTCCCAGTTCCTCGATCTCCGCTGCATCTGCTCTCAGGATGAGACTTTCCATTCCAGGACATCTCTAATTTCCTCTTTATTTAAGAATCGTGGTTTCCCTTCTGCCGTCATCAATGATGCTCTCACTCGCACCTCCTCCATTTCCGGCACTTCGGCCCTCACCCCATCCTCCCTTCACCGGAACAGGGACCGAGTTCCCCTTGTCCTGACATACCACCCCACCAACCTCCGGATCCAGTATATTATACTCCGCAACTTCCACCACTTTCAACAGGACCCCACAACTGAGCACATCTTTCCCTCTCTACCCCTCTCTGCTTTTCGCAGGGATCGTTCCCTCCGCGACTGCCTGGTCCCCACGTTCCTCCCCACAGATCTCCCACCTGGTACTTATCCCTGCAAGCGTAAGTGCTACACCTGTCCCTACACCACCTCTCTTACCACCATTCAGGGCCCCAAACAGTCCTTCCAGGTGAGGCAACACTGCACTGGTGAGTCTGTTGGGGTCATCTATTGCACCCGGTGCTCCCGGTGAAGCTCCTCCACATCGGCGAGACACGAAGCAGATTGGGGGACCGCTTCTTCGAATCAGGATCTCCCGCTTCCAACTCACTTCAACTCTGCTTCACATTCCCATTCGAACATGTCCATACATGGCCTCTTCTACCGCCATGATGAGGCCAAACTCAGGCTGGAGGAGCAACACCTCATATACCGATTGGTTAGTCTCCAGCTCCTTGGCATGAACGTTGAATCCAAAGCAACACACACAAAATGCTGTAGGATCTCAGCACAACAGGCAGTGTGTATGGAAAAGAGTAAACAGTCGACATTTTGGGCCACCAGCCTTTTTTCATTCCTGAGGACGAGGGGAAGTGATCTGAATAAAAAGGTCGGGATGGAGAAAGAGGGGAGGTGCAACGTGATTGGTGAAGACAAGTGATGGACAGGTTAAGGGCTGGAGAATAAAGAATCTGAGAGTTGTCAATAGGAGAAAGGGAAGGAGGGGACCCAGGGGGAATTGATAGGCTGGTCAGCAGAAATAGAAGTTCAGAGTGGGAAATAGAGGAGTGGGTGGTGGGCGGAATTTGTTTACTGGAAGGAGAATTCAATATTCATACAATCAGGTTGGAGGGTGCCCAGATGGAATCTAAAGTGTTGCTCCTCCACCCTGAGGGCGGTCTCATCTTGTCACAAGAGGAGGCCATTGATCGAGACGTCGGAATGGGGATCAGAATTAAAATGTTTGGCCACTGCAAAGTCTCCCTTGTGGCAGATGATAGAGAGATGCTCGACGAAACGGTCTCCCAATTGATGGCGGGTCTCCCCAGTGTAAATTTGGAGGAAGATTAGTGAGGAGGGATGAATGAACAAGGGAATTGTGGAGGGAGTGGTCCCTGTTGACCCTTGTTTGTGACATCCTAAACAGATTTGCATGGATACAATCCCTACATTCATTAGTTATCTCTCTATTGCAACTTAAATATCATATATTTCATACAGTGGATGCTCAAGGCATCCGGGCCTCCACACCGGCTCCTGAGGTCACTGAGGGGCGGTGACCAGAGAGCGATAAAAATGTTCAACACTCTGTAGCTCTGCTGGGCTGTTACCCTGGTGATGGAGGAAGTGGCTGAGCAGAACTAACTAAAAATAGGAAATAAGGAACATCCTCGCATACTCTGAGTTTCGTTATGACAAAGATGAATACTGAGCTCTCAGCCATTTTCTAATGTGGAGCTGAAATTCTAATGGCTGTTTTAACCCTGTCATGAGGTGCCTCCAGTAAATCTGTTGGTAGTTTCATCTCTACAGAACTTCCAGCAGTGCAGAAGCTGGTCCAAAATCAAAACACATTGTTGGATGCGGCCTGTCTGTTTCAAATGTCAACTATAGGATATTTACAAAGGACATCACACAATACATTGTGGTGATTATCGTTAAGTGTCCTTCTTTGTTCAATTAAGTGGTTAAAAATTCCATTAAATTCTTGTGTCTGCGAATAACCAAAGCAACAACCCCTCCCACCAAAAAAAAAACATCTGGAACCCCCACCGAAGCGTGCAGCAATGCATCAATAAAAATACAGATCTGCAGTACCATGTAAATACAGCCCTGTGCAACTGGGTGTTAGACTACTGAAACAACCGGCTTCAGAAAGTCAGGATGCAGAACGCTCCTGACTCCCAATCATCCTCAACACAGGCTGTGTGCTGAGCCCATTGCTCTACACTATGTTCACACATGACCACACGGCCAAGCACCCGGGGAATCACATTGTCAAGTTCGCCAGCGACACGACAGTTGTTGGGTCCATCACATATCAATGAGATGACATAGAGAGAGAAGGGCTCAAGGCCTGGTACACCTATACGCACAAACTCACCCCACCACACCCTCATTACCACGAGTTTAACATTTCCTGGCACTCACCATGTGTACAGACACTCCTGAGTCTAACTTCAGTTTATGGACATATCAGTTTTTTTAAGCTATGACATGTTTTTATATAATTCTGATATTTATCTCTTTGTGATTTTTGTTCCTGCATGAGATCCACAGCAACAATGATTTATGTTCCCCTTTATTTGTCGATTTGTGGAGTTTGTTGCAAAAGATGGTGATTGAGGCTGTTACTGGGTATATTCACTGCAGTGGTTCATATATTATTGATAGCTAAGTATTGATCATTTTTGTTAGGCAGAGCTACTAGACGATTAATGGAATGTAGCACGTTAAATGCAGACTTCACAGTTTTAGATTCTTCATTTCAAAATGGCTGCAGTGTTAAACTTTGTCATAATTAAACTCTCAGCATACGATGTTAAGTTTGTTAATTCCCTTTTCGGTTATTTTTGGTGGTCACTTCCTCTGTTTCCAGGGTAACCGCCCACCAGAGCTGCAAGAAGAGTTCCACATTTTTTTTTTTTATCGCTCTGTGGTCACCGCCTCTCGGGGCAGGGAGAGTGGCCTCGGGAGCAAATGCTACAGAATGATAGTGGGAGGAAAGGATGCTGTGAGCATTGGCTGTATGCAATGAACTGAGAACACAGAAGCATAGAAACATAGAGATCCTACAGCATAGTACACAGGCCCTTCGGCCAAAAGTGCTGTTCCAAAAATGAACTTAATTTAGAAATTTCCTAGGGTTACCAGTCCTCTATTCTTCTAAGCTTCACATACATATCCAAAAGTCTCTTAAAAGACCATACTGTATCCGGCTCCACCACCGCCGCCGGCAACCCATTCCACGCACTCACCACTGTCTGCGTAAAAGAAGCTTAGCCCTGACATCGCCTCAGTACCTACTTCCAGGCATTTTAAAACATTGCCCTCTCGTTTTAGCTATTTCAGCCCTGGGAAAAAGCCTCTGACTATCCACACGATCAATGCCTCTCATCATCTAATACACCTCTATCAGGTCACCTCCCGTGCTCCATCCTCCAAGAAGAAAATGCCAAGTTCACTCAACCTATTCTCATAAAAGTTGGTCCCCAATCCAGAAACATCCTTATAAATCTCTTTTCCACATCCTTCCTGTAGTGAGATGAGGAGAACTGAGCACAGTACTCCAAGTGGGGTCTGTTCAGGTTCCTGTACAGCTGTAGCATTACCTCCTGGGTCTTGAACTCAATTCCATGATTGATGAAGTTCAACACACCAATGCCTTTTGAACCACAGAGTCAACCTGCGCAGCAGTTTTGAGTGTCCTATGGACTCGGATCCCAAGATCCCTCTGATCCACCACACTGCCAACAGTCTTACCATTAATGCTATATTCTGCCATTATGTTTAACCTAACAATGTGAACCACCTCACAATTATCTTGGTTGAACTCCATCTGCCACTTCTCAGCCCAGTTTTGCATTCTCTCCCGCTGAAACCTCTGACAGCCCTCCACACTATCAACAACACACCAAACTTTGTGTCATCAGCAAACTTACTAACACATCCCTTCACTTCCTCATCCAGGTCATTTATAACAATTACGAAGAGAAGTGGTGCCAGAACAGATCCTTGAAGCACAGCACTGGTCAGCGTCCTCCATGCAGAATGTGACCCATCTATAACCACTCTTTGCCTTCTATTGGCAAGCCAGTTCTGGATCCACAAAGCAAATTCCCATTGGATCCCATGCCTCCTTACTTTCTTAATAAGCCTTGCATGGGGTACCTTATCAAATGCCTTGCTGAAATGCATATGCACTACATCTACTGCTTTTCCTTCATCAATGTGTTTAGTCACATCCTCAAAAAAATTCATCAGGTTCGTAAGGCACGACCTGCCTTTGACTAACCCATGCTGAATATTTCTTATCATATTATTCCTCTCCAAATGTCCATAAATCCTGCCTGTCAGTATCTTCCCGATCAATTTACTAACCTCTGAAGCAAGGTTCGTTGGTGTATAATTTCCTGGGCTATCTCTATTCCCTTTCTTGAATAAGGGAACAAAATCCGCAACCCTCCAATCCGTTAATATCTTTGCATTAAAAATAAGAGAAACTGCTGTTGCAGGAAATTTAAAGTAAAAAGGGAGAATGCTGGAAACATTCGGCAGATCGGCAGGATCTCGGACAGTCCCAGTTCTGAAACTGGGTCTTCCACCATTTCTCCTTCACGGATGTACCCTGATGTACTGAGTTCCCAGCATTTTCTATTTTATAATTTTACATTGTGTTTCTGCTACCCTGAGGGAAACATCGCAGCCAACTGTGCTAGGCAAGATCCCACAATGCAAGAAGACAGTAATCAAAGATAGTTTAGCTGCTGGAGACAAGCCGAAGTGTATCCGTATCCTCTCACAATCTACAGCCTGGTAAACCAGCCTGAACAACAACGCAGGCAGAAGATACTGAGGGTCTCCTCTCACCTTAGTTTGTGAACCGAAAATGGCAGGAACACAACGTCAAATGGCCAGCAACAAAGTATCTGTGACTGGGTTATAATGTAGGGATGGAGTCTCTAAGAACATGCAACCTACAGTATATGGACTTCGATCCAGGCTGGTAATTCTACAGCTCGGGTTGGAATTTCCTCAATCTGCAGTGAAGCTGAGGTCTCGGGTGGTTAGACATTGGTTATGGGGAAATCACCGACCGCAATTCCCAGTGGGATATTATACCTCTCAAATATTTTGGGACATCATACCTCACAAATATTCTGGAGATGTCCGAAAAGGTAACGATGGCGATAGATGACGTAGGGCAGAGATTTTGTCTAAGCGGACTTTGGTGAAGCCTCTAACAAGATCCTGCGTGGCAGCTCATCTGGACGGTTCGGTCACGTGAGATTCACGGGGAGCTTGCGAGGTGGTTTCACACCGGGTTCAATGACAGGAAGCAGAGGGAGATGACTGAAATTGGATTTAGCGAATGGAGGCCTGTGACGAGTGGGATGTGCGTGTCAGTTTTGGGACCTCTGTATTTCATTATTCATGCCATTGATTTGACATGAATACCTGGCACCGTTAGCAAGTTTGTTTTTCATATTGCAACAGGTTACAAATAATTTCAAGGGGCCCTTGGGTCAGTTATAGAGATGGGCTGAGAAATGGCAAATGGTTTCAACTTGGACAAGTGAGAGATGGTGAATTTTGGCAGTCAAACCAGGATGGGACTGGTATAGTGAATGGGAGGTCATGGAGTGCTGTGGAACAGTGCGATCTGGGAGTACAGGAGTACAGTTCACTTAAAGTGGACGGGCAAGTATCGAGGGTGGAAAAGAAGGATTTAATCATGCTGGCCTTCATCAGTTAGGCATTGAGTTCTCGATTATGGACATTGTATTGTAGTTATATAAATTGTTGGTAAGACTACACCGAAAATTAAATATGTGTTTTCTTTTCATACTATCGTAGGAAAGCCATTATCAGGGCGCAGAAGAGTTTGTTTAAGATGCTGCCTGGATTAGAGGGCCGAGTTATAGGGAGTGGTTGGCCGAGCTGGATCTTTATTCCACAGGAGAATGGGGGTAACATTATCGGAGTTTATAAAATCAGGAGGGTGTAGAGATAATGTGGGTGGTCGTGGTATTCTCCCCAGGGTTCAATACACAGCATTGTTTAATGTCAATCCAGTGAACTGTTGTAAAGGGGAACATAAATCATTGTTGCTGTGGATCTCATGCAGGAACAAAAATCGCAGAGATAAATATCAGAATTATATAAAAACATGTCATAGCTTAAAACATTGGTAGTATGTCCATAAAGTGACGTTAGGCACAAGAGTATCTGTACATATGGTGGGTGCCAGGAAATGTTAAACTCGTGGTAATGAGGGTGTGGTGGGGTGAGTTTGTGGGTTGGGGTGTACCCGGCCTTGAGCCCTTCTCTCTCTATGTCATCTCATTGATATGTGATGGACCCCACACTGTCGTGTCGTTGGCGAACTTGACAATGTGATTCCCCGGGTGTTTGCCCGTGCGGTCATGTGTGAACAGAGTGTACAGCAATGGGATCAGCACACAGTCCGTGTTCAGGATGATTGGGAGTCAAGAGCAGTTGTACATCCTGACTTTCTGAAGCCGGATGGTTCAGTAGTCCAACACCCAGTTGCACAGGGCTGTATTTAGATGGTAGAGTTGGAATGTGTCACAGAGCGGTTCTATCAGTAAGAATATTGGTGAGTAACCAGTGCGGCAGGATTGGAGTTATTGATTTGTGTCATTACCGGCCGTTTCACGCTCTTTGTGATGATTGGTGGCAGTTCCACCCGCAGTAGTCGTTTTATTCTGAATCTGTAGAGTTCTTTGGTGCAGGGATGATGCTGGCCGATGTGAAGCCTGCATTAGTGAAGTGCTGACGATGGCCGTGAAGTCGTCAGTAAGCTGGTGCCCACACTGCCGGAGCACTCGGACTGGGATGTTTCTGCCCTGGCAGCCTCACAGGGGTTGGATCTCGGCAGAGTCTGTTCATTGTTGTTACAGGGAGTGGCTGCTCACCTGTGAAATTATGACACCTTTTCCCTTATTTGGAGGGGAGAGAGGTGGGTGAGAGAGGGGGAGAAAGAGAGGGGGAGGGAGAGAGGGGAAGGGAGAGCGAGAGAGGGAGGGAGAGAGAGAGTGTCAGAGTAAGACAGAGGTGAGAGAGAGGGAGAGAGACAGGGTGCGAGAGAGAGAGAGGGAGAGAGAGAAAGACAGAGAGGCGGAGAAAGGGGAAGAGAGTGTGAGAGCGAGGGTGAGAGAGAGAGAGGGTGAGAGAGAGACACACACACTGTGGTATTTCGAATCAGGTGAACGAGTAGTCTTTGGGGTTCTGCAAGTCTGTGTCTTTATTGATGCTTTGCTGCGGGCTTGATTGTTCGATGGGGGTTGCCGATGTTTTTTTTTGCTGGGGGGGGGAAGTGGTTGTTGCTTTGCTGCTGCTTATGCATGGGAGGGGGAGCTTGGGGTGGGATTTGGGGTTCAAATATTTACCTGTCATTCATTCTTTGGGGCACTCCTCTGTTTTCGTGGATGTTTGCGAAGAAAGATAATTTCAGGATGTATATGGTAATGGTAGGGGTCCATGACAAACAAAAAAATTGGGAACCCCTGCTACTATCTCCCCTCATTCTCATGTGTTTCAGGGAATCCATTTCTAACCTGTTCAACCGACCCCTGTAACTCTACTCCTTAAATACCAGCAACATCCGTGTCCGGCAGGGCTCCTGCAGCTTCTACCCTATTCATGGGGATTTATCCATCCTAATTCACCTCAAGACAGCAAGCACCTGTTGTGTAATCCGTACACAATCCATGATCTGGCCGGCTTTCGTCATTTCCACTGTCCCTTCCTGTCTCCCAAGGAAACACAGGCACACAGAATTTGTTGAAAATCTCTCCAATCTCTTTCGGCTCCATGCACAGATTGGCACACTGAACATCGGGAGATATCTTGTGACCGTTCACAGGGCAGTAAGGAAAGCACAGTTTCACTCAATAAATTATCCTGCACCAATTCGTGGAAATGTGCTCATTACAGTTGTTGTTTACAAATTTCACAAGGGTGATTATGGAATGAAAAGTTTTATGTATGACGGGCATTTTGTGTCTCTGGGCCTGTTCTCAATGGAGGGGTGGTGACTCTGGGAACAGAAATGTCAATGAAATCCTGAGTGCTGGATAGAGTGATAGGACAAGATGTTTGAAACAGGAGAGGAGTCTAGGATCTGAGCTCACACTCTCAATGTATTCAGTTGTATATAGGGACATTATCTTCCATACTTCTGTCCAGTAACAGGATCTGAATATCACCTGTATGAATGCCTAGTGTTGATCGTAGTTTTAGGTTAATTGCAGGCACAAGAATATAATGGCATTTTAACTACTTAGTTGAATAAATGACCCTTAATGGTTATCACCACAATGCATTGTGTAAATATCCTATATTTCACATTTGGAACAGACATTTCGAATCCAACAATGTGTTTTGAGTTTGTAACAGCTTCTGCACTGCTGTAAGTTCTGTAGAGATGAAACTACGAACAGATTTAATGGAGGCACCTCGAGACAGGGTTAAAACTGCCATTAGAATTTTAGTTTCCCAATTACAAAATGGTTGAGAGCTCAGCTTTCATCTTTGTCACAATGAAACTCAGAGCATGTGAGGTTGTTCCTTATTTCCTATTTTCAGTTAGTTCTGCTGAGCCACTTCCTCCATCACCAGGGTAACATCCCAGCAGAGCTACAGAGTGTTGAACATTTTCATCGCTCTCTGGACACCGCCCCTCAGTGACCTCAGGAGCCGGAGTGGAGGACCGGATGCCTTGAGCATCCACTGTATGGAATATATGATATTTAAGTTGCAATAGAGAGATAACTAATGAATGTAGGGATTGCATTGATACAAATCTGTTCAGGATGTCACAAACAGGGGTCAACAGGGACCACTCCCTCCACAATCCCCTTGTTCATTCACCCATCCTCACTAATTTTCCACCAGATACTTATCCCTGCATACGGCCTAAGTGCTACACCTACCCGTACACCCCCTCTCTCACCTCCATTCAGACACAAAACAGTCCTTCCAGGTGAGGCAACACTTCACTGCGAATCTACTGAGGTCATCTATTGTGTCCGGTGCTCCCGATGCGGCCTGCTTTACATTGGTGAGACCCGCCATCAATTGGGAGACCGTTATGTCGAGCATCTCTATATCATCTGCCACAAGGGGGACTCCGCAGTGGCCAAACATTTCAATTCTGATTCCCATTCCGACGTCTCGATCAATGGCCTACTCGTGTGCCAAGATGAGACCACCCAGAGGGTGGAGGAGCAACACCTTATATTCCATGGGTACCCTCCAACTTGATTGAATGGATATTGAATTCTCCTTCCACTAATCAAATCCCCCCCACCCACTTCTCTATTCCCCACTCTGAACTTTCATTTCTGCTCACCAGTCTATTACTTCCCCCCGGGTCACCTCTTTCCCTTTGTCCTATTGACGACGCTCCAATTCTTTCATCTCCTGCCCTTGACCCGCTCATGACTTGACTTCACCTATCACCTATCAGCTTCCAGTTCGCCATTTTCCCTTCCCCGGCCTTTATATTCAGATCACTTCTCCACCCCCCATCCCTCAGTAATGAAAAAGGCTTGTGGTCCAAAATGTGGACTATTTACTCTTCTCCATAGATACTGCCTGTTGTGCTGAGTTCCTCCAGCATTGTCTGTGTGATGCTTTGGACTTCCAGCCTTTGCAAGCTTTCTACTGTTTAAGTATGATAATTACCGTAACAATTATTTGGGTTTTGTTAAGATTGTACCTGGAATATGGTGTAAAATCCCGCTCGCCATACTAACACGGGTTACACAGACCAAAGAACAAACTGCCAGAGGAACTCAGTGGGTCGGGCAGCATCTGTGGAGGGAAATGGACCGTCAACATTCTGGTCTGAGACCCTCCCTCTGGACTGAGTGTGGACGGGAAATAGTCAGGGAAAAGAGGTGAGGGGTGGGGATGGGGCAAGAACTGGGGAGTGAGAGGTGGATCCAGGTGAGAGGGGAGGTGGGAAGGTGGAAACAGTGACAGGGGTGGGAGGTGAGTGGTTGGGGCAACAAGGGGCTGCAGAAATGGAATTTAATTCAATGAAGGATTAACTAAAAGGTTATAGAGTATATGGTTTAGAGATTTACCACACTGATTCCTGGAGGACGACGAAGTCTCACTGATCGTCTTCACATAAAACAGGCCGGCAGATGTGTGGGGACCGAGGGGATCGAGGAAATGAGGACCGGGCAGAAACATGTGGCTGAGATGGGAGAGCAGCCGCCATCTTGTTGATGGTTAGAGGGGCTGAATGGCCTTCTCCTGCTGTTTCTCACTTGATGTTTCAGTGATCCTGTCCAGTGAGGCTGGAGGAATGTGAATAATATTATTACCTATAAAGATAGAAGTGATTTGAATGAAACCTTTTCGCGTCTGACTTGTGTATCGGATCGGGATGGGAATCGAATCCGTAACTCCGAGATCGGAGAGGTGGAGCGATGGGGACGCCAAAGGTACCGAGGGCAAAATAAAAAATATAGCTGGTGTAAATATGAAATAACGTGTAAAATGCGTTATCGGTATAGTTACAATGCGGTGGGTCGGGCAGTGTGTGAGGGGCGAGGAGCAGAGTCATCGGTTCAGACGGGAGACCCTCCACCCGACAAGTTTCTCGCTCCCATTTCAAACGCAGATCTGCAGCATCGGCTGTTTCCGCTTCCGAGGCCCCGCCCCCGCTCTCACAGTCTCCGGATGGGCGGGGTTTTATTTCCGTTCTCTGTTGAAGCGGATCGTTGGCGTGGAGCCGGTGGACCGATCGCTGTCTGCGGGGCAAATTGATCAAGTTCCCATCGGTCAATATTGTGGCGGGTCACTCGGGGTGAACGCGACCGACGATTTCCCATCGGTGAGTACTGAAGCCGATCCCGGGGGAGGGAAACCTGATGTTGTGCAGAGAGTCCCGTTAACTTCCTCGAACTGGCGGCCTCGTCCCGCTTCCTGGACACAACCTGCAGGGGTCGGTCCGGGTTATGGGACCTTCACACCGAACCGCCTGAGATGAGCCGCAGCTCAGCCCCTGGTGTTCTGGTCCCAGGACCGGGATGAAGTGGTGATGCCGAGACTGAACCCATCCATTAAGATGTACCTGGTGAACTTTACCTCCATCACCCGGCCCGGTATCGGATCCAAACTTCACCTGGATCGACGCCTGGGGTCGATAATTGTTTTACATATTTCCAGCACACTGGAAGCGGCCGTTCAGCCGGTTGTGTTCTTGCAGACTCGAGGGTTAAACAGAGTAATCGCACCCTCGGGAGACTCCTCCACGTGTATGAGTAGTTTCATCTTTCCCCGTTCAGACAGGACAGTGAGATCCAGATCTCACGTCCTCTCGGGGGACTAGGAAGTTAAATTCCATCTTCTTTCCATTGCTACGACTTGCCGAAATGCTGACAGTGTTTCCCGATGTCTGGCCCTATTAATGCGAGAGTTAAGTCTTGTTCATGTTTGCCCAGCCTGTATCCCAATGCCGCAATGATATATTTCAGCAATCTCTCTTCTAAACTTTGTCTTCATTGTGAAGTTTTGTATTGCACCTTTCTATTTATTTATTTGTTTGTTTGTTTATTTGTTTATTTATTTATTTAGTTAGCTAGTTAGTTAATTATTTAGTTATTGTTCGCTAGGAATACCAGAGGTTTAGTTGGACACAACACGTGACAGGGTAAAAGCAACCATTTCAATTGTAGATTCACCGTTACAAAATGGCTGCAGTGTTAATCTTTGTCATAATGGAACTCATAGCATCTGATGTTCAGTTTGTTATTTCCTTTCTCGGTTATTTTCGGTGAGCCACTTCCTCTGTTTCCAGGGTAACGGCCCGTCAGAGCTGCAGCAAGTGTTGCAGTTTTTATCGCTCTGTGGTCACCGCCTGTCAGCGTAGAGACAGTGGCCTCGGGAGCAAATGTAACAGAATGATAGTGGGAGGAAAGGATGCTGTGAGCATTGACTGTGTGGGATGTATTACACCAGGGTCAGAATGAACTCAGAACTAACAAATTGTTTGGGGTGGGGTGGCATTTACAGTCTAGGGTGGCAATCAGTTACTATCTGTGTGTTAAAATGATGATGGCGAAAATACTACAGTTGCAGGAAATTTAAGGTAAGGAGGTGAAAATACTGGAGACGCTCAGCAGATCGGCAGCATCTTGGACAGTCTCAGTTCTGGAACTGGGTCTTCCACCATTTCTCCTTTCAGAGATGTAGTCTGATGTACTGAGTTCCCGGCATTTTCTACTTTATAATTTTACATTTTGTTCCTGCTACACTGCAGGAAACATGGCAGCCAGTCGTGCTGGGCAAGATCCCACACAGCAGGAAGATTGTGACCAAATGTGCTCGGTTTAGCTGCATTGGTCAGGCTGAAGTGTATCCTCTTTTCAGACCGGGGAAACGGCCTGAGCACCAGCTTTGGCAGAGAGTCATTAGCTTCCAATTCCACTTTAGTTTGTGAATCGGAACTGGCAGGAACTCCACGGCAAATTACCGGCACCAAGGCGTCTTTGTATGGGTGATAATATTGGGCTGGTGACTCTGATGATATGGAACTGGCAATATACGGGCTACAGTCCTGGTTGATAATTCTGCAGCTGTGATCGGAATTTTCTCAGTCTGCTGTGAAGCTGAAATCCCGGGCGGTCGGGCATTGGTTATGGGGAAATCACCGTCAACACTGTCCAATAGGATATCATATCTGTCAAGTATTTTGGAGATTAGTTAAGAATGAACTAGGGCGTTAGGTATAGTTGAGCAGTGATGTTCATCTGAACTTTGGTGAAGTCTGTAACAAGATCCTGCATGGCAGCTGATCGGGGAGGTTCGGTCACGTGCGGTTCACAGGGGGCTGGCGAGGTGGATTCACACCGGGCTCGAGAACAAGAAGGAGAGGGGGATGAATGTAGATGGTTCTAGCGAATGGAGGCCTGTGACGAGTGGGATGTGAGTGTCAGTGTTGAGATCTCTGTGATTTACTATTCATGCCATTGATTTGTACAGGAATGTACATGGCTACACAGAGTATTATGTACCGTTGTGTTCACCCGACTGTAGTAAATATATTATCAAGCTGGATAGGGTGCAGAAGAGATTGCTGAAGATGTTGCCTGGACTACAGGGCCGAGTCAATGCTAGCATTTCGCTGAGCTGGATCTTTAGTCCAGATGAGAATGAGGGTAACATTGTAGGAGTTCATGAAATCAGGATGGAATATAAATAATGGGGTTGGTCGTGGCATTTTCCCCAGGATTCGAGATTCAAAAATGTTTGATGTCATTCCAGTACACAAATGTAAAAGAGAACAAAATAATTCTTACTCTGGATCCAAAGCAAGACAGAAAAAAAAAATAATCATAGAGACCACAATAATAAACAAAACACAATACATAAAGTATGATAGTTTAAAACGATTGATTGTATGTCCATAAAGTGACGTTATTCACAGGAGTGTCTGGACATGTGAGACTGACATTGATTTTTCTTCCGCATGTGCCTTGCGCGTTACACACCTGGGCGATCATGGGTCTCCACATCCAATGACTCCTCACAGCGTCAATGATATTTCACACACTTAGATCTGTTAGTTTTTTCACAGTGTACATATATTTTCTTGTTTGTCTTCCTCTTCCGCGTTTCCCAGGCATATGTAAGGCATTCTATTTCTCCCTTTCTGATGACATGGCCCAGGAATTTAAGTTTCCTCTCATTTAATGTTCTCGTTAAAGATCTTTTTGCATGTGCACGTTGGAGTAGCGTCTCATTAGTTACCCTATCTCTGTATGATATTTTCTGCATTCTTCTGGAAAAAAAAAACACATTTCTGTTGCTGCTAAGTTTTTTTGGAGTTCAGGTGTTACAGTCCATGTTTCGGAAACATACAGCAAGATTGACCAGATGTAACATTTTAGTAGCCTAAGCCTTGTTGTCATAGAAATGTGTCTGTTGGTAAAAATGGGTTTCATTTTTTGGAAACACGAGTGAATCTGCAGATGCTGGAAATAAATAAAAACACAAAATGCTGGCAGAACTCAGCAGGCCAGACAGCATCTATGGGAGGAAGCATCCTGATGAAGGGTTTCGGCCCGGTACGTCGTCACCACCTTCTCTCATAGATGCTGTCTGGCCTGCTGAGTTCTGCCAGCATTTTGTGTTTTTATTCATGTTTTGGACGTTGGTTTTGGCAATGGCAATTCTTCTTTTTCATTTCTACTTTACTTCTAGCATCTTGTGATATAAAGCTACCAAGGTATGTAAAGCCGATCTTTTGTTCAATCTCTTGGTTACCGATGGACAATTGGCAGTTGGGAGTATCCTGCCCTTTTTATATTTCCATATATGTGTTTTTTTTTACCGTTGATGGTTAGACCAAAATCTGCACTTGTTTGTTCTAATTTGTCTAGGAGGATTTGTAAGTCTTCTGCAGCACTTGCTATTAGGGGGGTATCGTCTGATTATCTTATATTGTTGATGCAAACACCTCCAATTTTTATCCCATCTGTGTCTTCTATTTCTCTGAGAATCATTTCAGTATAGATATTAAATAATTCCGGTGAGGCAACGCATCTCTAACTCCCCTTTGAATTTTAGTCTAACTGCTTATATTATCATCAATTTTTACAGCCACTGTTTGGTTCCAATATAAATTTTGAATAAGTCACTGGTCCCTTCCGTCAATGTTTAGTTGTAAGAATTTGAAATAGTTTTTCATGTTACACTTTGTCGAATGCTTTAGTGAAATCAATAAAAAATAATAAGACATCATTTTGACACTCAATTGCCCTTTCTGAAAGCATTCGTAGTATGAAAATTGCGTTCCTTGTTCCTCTATCCTCCATAAGCCCATATTGCAGTTCAGAAGTTTCTGGCCTTAACTTGTTTTTAATTCGACTCAGAACAATTATCAACAAAATCTTTATTATGTGACTCATAAGACTGATTGTTCTATAATTTCCGCAGTCAATAGTTCTAGGAATTTTAGGCAGAATTATAAATACTGATTTCAAGAGACCGTCAGGCAATACACCAGACTCATATATGCCATTAAACTCTTCAAAATGAATATCCATGCCCAGATCTTCTGGGGCTTGTATCATTTCCACTGAAATTTCATCAGGTCCAGAGACATTACCTTGTTTCATGCTTTTCATTGCTTTAGTTCTTCTTTGGTAATAGGTGGGCCAGAATTTGGATGTTTATTTTATGGGGTTCCCCTCTATTAATCTTCAAAAAGCTGATCTATATACTGAATTCAACTGTCACATACTTTAGCTGGTTACGTCTGCTGATCCTATGCATCCTGTAGAGGTTTTCTAAATTGCTGTAATTTCCTTAATTTTCCTGTGCATTTCTTTGCTGTTATTAATATGACCTTCTACTTTATTGCATTTTTGATTCAGCCATTCTTCCTTTACAATATTGCACAATTGTCTGCTCTGTGACATTGATTGTCTGTCCATAAAGTGACGTTAGGCACAGGAGTGTCTAGAGCTGTGAGGTAATGTTATGCTAGTAGTGGGTGGGGTATGGAGGGTGTGGTTAGTGAGTAGAGGTGTTGATCAGGCTTACTGCTTGTGGAAAATAATCGTTTTGAGGCTGCTTGTCCTGGCGTGGATGTTACAGATCCACAATTCCTTTGTCGTAAAGAGATTTTTGGGCATATTGTCCATTAGGAAGAAGGGTCGGGATATTAATGCTAAAGTTGTAAAAGTTACAATGATTCCAAAATACGCAGAATTGTGTGCAGCTCTGGTCCGAACTGCGAGGAAAGATATCGATGAGTGAAAGTGTGCAGGGAAAATTCCGCGGACATTGCTGGTGTTTCAGGAAATAATTACAGTGATAGGTTGAACAGGTTGGGACTTAATTACCTGGAATACAAGGGAATGAGGGGGTATCCGAGCAGGGTTCCAACTTTTCTACGCCATTTGCCCCTACAATTAAAGAAAGGGTCCATGGATCCTAGGTTCCAAGCCCCGCTAGAAACATGGAAATCTATGATGGTATAAAAAGGATGAATGCAGGTAGGCATTTTCCACTCAGGTTGGGAAAGATCGTGAATTTAATTGAGAATGTGACACATTTAAAGGGTTCCTGAGGGGGAAGTAAGAGATAAAGGTTCAATTGTAGTATTTGAGAGAAGTTTGGGTAGGTAAATGAATGAGGGAGGTATAGAGGGCTGGGTGCAGGGGGATGGGACCACACCGAACATGACACGGACTGGATCGGCTAATAGACCTATGTCTGCGCTCTGAGGGCTCTGTGAATTTAATTTGATCGTTCGACACATATTCGACATTTGTTGCCGACGGGTGTTATCCAACAATGTGTTTTTATTTTGGACCAGCGTCTGCAGTGCCGAGAGTTCTGTAGAGCTGGAACTACCATGAGATTTGCTGAATGCACTTCGACAGGGTAAATACAACCAGTGGAATTTTAGGATCACCATCACAAAATGGCTGACTGTTCAGTTCATCTTTGCATTAATGAAATTCAGAAAATGTCACATTGAGTGTATTATTTCCTTTTTCAGTTATCTTTGCGAGCCACTTCCTTCGTCGCCAGGGCAACCGCTCAGCAGAGCTGGAAGGAGAGTTGAACATGTTTATCACTCTCCGGTTACTGACTCTCGGAGGAGAGACAGGGGCCTCAGCAGCCGCGGTTGATACGAGGATACTTTGAGCTTTCACTGGGCGGGATGGATGATTTTTTACTAATGATTGTAGAGATTGCATTTATGCAATTCTGTTCACTGTGTCAAACCTCTTGCAGTCAGTCAGTGTTTTGTGCATCAAAAGAACAAAAATATCTCCTGTACATAGTTTCCTGTGCTATATTTTAAAATTTATATTTACAACATTTTGTTCCTGTTATGCGACGGGGAAAGTGGCTGCTAATTGACCTGGGCTACACCGCACTCAATAAAATAATGAACAAGTATGTTCAGTGTAACTGTGGAGAGAAGTTGAAATGTATCAGCACCCTCTTTGTGACCCCGTGCCCATGTCTCCCGGCTGATCCCTGTCCAGACAAAGGATCATCAGGCTCCAGTTCTGTCACGGGTTGGTGTGGGAGTGTAAATTTTTGAACTGGGATTAGCTGAGACACTGCCGCATATTTCCGGCAACAAAGAGCCCTGGGAGAGCTGGTGCTTGAGATACAATCTTGGGATGGGGGCTCCAGGAATATGGAACTGTCAGTGTTTGGGCTTCAGTCTACGTTGGTGCTTTTACAGATGCGGCTCAATGAAGCAGACGTCTCCGGTGGCTGGATATTGGTAGCGCGAATCTCTCAGTGTGAGATGTGCGAGGCTCTCGGTGAGGACTGTGACCCTCTGGGGTTGCATCCTGGGATACCCCACATGTTTTGACCCAGATAAAATGAATCAGGGAATCAAGTTGTCCGGGTTTGTGAGATATTGAGCGAGTATTTCTGTTCTGTGCTCAGATGTTTGGTTCTGAATTTCCTTTGGAAGCAAAGCAGAGAATGAGTTCCCGTTCCATCCCTCACAGGGAGAGGCTGTGATTAAATACCCTGTTTTGTGTTTGCACCGGTAGAAATAGACCGGGGTTTCAGAACTGAATTCACATTTGGACATTCCCCCTCACTCTCACCTGTCTATCTGCCAGTGGGAGTCAAAGAGAAACTCTAGATGCTGAAGATACAGAACATGGAACAGTACTTCACAGGAACAGGCCCTTCGTCCACAATGGTGTGCCAAACCAGCTGAAAATAAATTAAACCCACCCAAAAAAACTAATGACTCCTACCTACACAATGTCCATATCCGTTCAATCTTCCTCACATCCATGTGCCTATCTAAAAAAAACTAATGACTCCTACCTACACAATGTCCGTATCCGCTGAATCTTCCTCACATCCATGTGCCTATCTAAAAAAAACTAATGACTCCTACCTACACAATGTCCGTATCCGCTGAATCTTCCTCACATCCATGTGCCTATCTAAAAAAAACTAATGACTCCTTCCTACACAATGTCCGTATCCGCTCAATCTTCCTCACACACATCTGCCTATCTAAACGTCTCTTAAACGCCTCCGATGTATTTGCTTCCACCACCATAACAGACAGCAGATTCCAGGCATCCACAATTCTCTGAGTAAAACAACTTACACTCACATTTCCATTGCATCTACTCCCTCACACCTTCATTGCATGTCCTCTGGTATTAGACATTTCAAAACAGGGAAACGATACTCCCTGTCTACTCTACTTATGTCTTTCATAATCTTAAAAACCTCTGTCAGATCGTCCCTCAGTCCCGTCCTCTCCATGGAGAACAACCAGAGATTTTCCACTAAAATCTGGATGAATCCATTCTGACGAAAGGTCAGGAAACCGAATCGGTAACATTTTCCCTCTCCCAAAAGTTGTTCCTTACCTGCTGAGTGTTTCTTGTGATTCCCGTTTCTCTTTATTACATTCACATGGAACATTTTAAATCTCCTGCGAATGGATCAGCGCACCAGCTCTCGTTTTGTGTCAGTTGATAGAAGAGTGAAGAAACCACACAGCTTTTAGCAGTACATTATCCTGGTACCAATTGTCCTGTATTTTTACCCCGGAAATGCATTCAGTACAGTTGTTGATAACAAGGTTCAAAGAATAATCCGAGGAATGATAAGCATTATGCATGTGGAGCATTTGATGGCCCTGGGCCTGTGTTCAGTGGAGTTCAAATGGTTGGCGGGTTAGGACAGGGGTGATTATTTACACCGACTGAATGACAAGAGGTTTGGTTGCAGTGAGAATGGAGAGGGTGTCTTGATTAGACGGAGAGTCTGGGATCTGAGAGTGCCACCTCAGAATAAAGAAGCTTCACTTTAAAACTGAGATGAGAGCAATTACTTTAGCCAAATGTTGGTTGATCTGTGGAATTTGATGCCACAGAGGGTGGTGGAGGCTGTCGTTGGGTATATTCATGTTCTGGATTGCTAAATAGGTTGCTTGCTATAGCAGGGAAGCAAGAATACGGTGTTGGAAAAAAAAATCCTCCATGATTGATTTTGGAGTAGACTAGAATGACCGAATCACCTAATTCTACTTCTATGCATTATGATTTGTACCTTATACCATGACTGAGTGATGACTTCTTTGTGTCTCATCACAAACAAGAGAAAATCTTCAGATGCTGCCAAGCAACACACACAAAATGCTGGAGGAATTCAGCAGGCCAGGCAGCATCTATGGAAGAGAGTAGAGTCGACATACAGATGCTGCCTAATCTGATATGTTCCTCCAGCAATTTTGTGTGTGTTTCTTTGTATCCCATGTCAGGCTTTGGAAAGTGTAAGGGGCAGTTACAGATTTCTTCACTCGCATCATTATATATGAGTTCAAGATTTAAGTTCCAATAATTTAATTCTTTGTTCTACTTTGTATGAGTAACATGCTTCATTATCTCTCTGGTTAAAGTTAGACCTGACCTGCGAGATTTATTGGAAGAAAAGCCCACGACAGGAAGAAAATCACAACTGAAGACGAGTGAACAGCAACAATGAAGCAGCCCGAAGACGGAGAGCAGCAAATGGAGATAACCCATCTGACTTGGCGTCTCCATTGATTGAGTCAGGAGAGAGTTTGGTGAGTCTTATTTACCCAAACATTGGTCCTTTTGGTATTACATTTCTGTACCAAGGAAGGTAGGAAATAGCTGGAGTGGGACTGAATCAGCCTCGGAATACCAGTATGCGTCTGTCAGACCCAGTTGCACTCACTGCAGATTTGCTAATTACTATGTGAAGCCACGCACATTCCCTCATATTGTTTGCTGATTTCAAACTCTTATCAGTTCTGCTGTTTCCTTGCTTGGCTGTGTTACGTCACAATAATCTCAAAATGCGTTGAGAATTTCCTCCCTTTATAAGAGGCCGCAGTTTTCTCCTGCTCTCGTGATTGCAGAAATGTGGAATTACCGTGAACTACAGCAACATGTCATTGACTCCTCTGTCTATTGCAAGCTGCAACGATATACTTGCCCTCAAGTATGTTGTCGCACAAGCCTCCGCAAACCCTCTGGAAGCCAAATGTCCCAGCACCACATTTCAGTCTTAACTAGCAAATGCCAACCAATAATTTACACTTGTATACCCTGTCGCCATCAAGTGCTTTTCTACTAATAAATTGTCAGAACCTACGAACCTGTGATTAAGCATATTTAGGTTTTATAATGAAGTCATGTTCCCATTTGGCCCTGTACCAAAGGCATGGGTCATATCTGTACATGAGATGAATAAATGTCCCTGCAGCCAGGACTGCTGGAGCTGCCGAGGTCGGATTAAACTCAGTCGTTGCGGGATGGGAATGAGAGTGTTTGGTCAGATGATAGAAGAGTTGATATAAAGGTAGATGCAAAGTTCACAGAGACTGTGGGAGGATCGGATGTGGACAGGGCATCATGTTGTCAGTTGGAAATGTCTTTAATTCAATACAATATGTATTAAGAATACGAGTAACTTAGAACATGGATGGTACATGTTATCACCATTACACAGACCGGACTGTTACAAGGGCAGGATTGGTGTTTGATGCTCCAGGTTTTAATTGTTTCATAATACATATGGAGGGGGTGGGGGTGAAAGGGGGAGAATTGTTTTACTAATTGGGAATCATATGACAGTTACATAAACAGAGGACATCAATGTGGGTGGAAATCAGAAAAGGGAAGGGGGCTATCATTCTGGAAGTATACTATAGGCCTCCCCCAAAGCCACTAGGATAATGATAGCAGATAACTTGGCAGTTTTGGGAAAGGTGAAAAAACGACAAGGTCATTATTATTATTGATCTCAACTTTCATTGTTGATCCCACCTCCTTGTTCCAAAATGTGTCAATGGGGCAGAATGCATTGTGTTCCAGGAAGGATTCTTGACGTAGTATGTGGATGGGCTAACTGGAGGATTTGCCATACTCTATGTAGTTTGAGGCAATGATGCCGGTCAGGTGACAGATGTCAAGATGGGTGACCTTTTTGAGATAGAGACCACAACACCCCAGCTTTTATCATGGTCATGGACAAGGACAGTAGCAGACGATACGAGGCAGTATTTAATCAGTGGATGGATAGTTACAATGGTATTCGAAGCATCTTGGGGGTGTAAATTGGGAAAACATTCTCAAAGGGAAATGCAAGATGGAACTGTGAAGTTTGTTTCAGGAACACTTGAATGCAGTTCGGGGTAGATTTGTTCCACACACAGTGAAAGAATGTTTATATAAACGAACCGTGGTTCACAAGGGATGAGAACATTTAAGCAAGAGGGAAAAGGAAGCATTATTTAGGTGCAGTAAGCAACACTCAAGCGAGGCTCTACAGAATTATATGGTATCCTGGAAGGAACTTAAGAAGCGACTTAGCAGTCAAAATGAACTTGAGAAGTTCTTGGGAAGTAGGATGAAGGAAAGCCCAAGGCGTGCTACATGTGGGTGAAGAAGTGGAAGAGGAATAGCTGAGGGTAGGATACTGAGGAGCAAAGATGGAAACATGCCTGGACGATGCAGTGATAGGTGAGGTGCTTAATGAATGCTTTGATTCAGAGTTACCAATGAGATGGACAGTGATTGTGAATATAGCATAATATTGCCATTCTGCTAAGAAAGTGATGTTGGTCAATCTACCAATAAACACCATGTTACTACAGAAAGTGAGGGGTGATTACGGGGCATTGACAATGAACATTGCATTCTCTCTGGCCACAGGGGTAGTAACACATGATTGGAGGCTGTCAAATGTTGTTATGTAATTCAATAAACCCAATGGGTTTAAATATTGGGGATGATAGACCAGTGAGTGTTACATCGGGGGTGGGCAAACCCTTGGAGCTGATACTTAGGGATAGGAAACTTGAGTAACTGGAGAAGCATAATCTTACTACGGGTTGCCATTTTGGCTTTTTGATGGTGAGTGGAGAAATGGAAGGGTAGGTGCGGGAGATAATTTCCCGCAGTATGGACCAGTCACACACAGAATATCTACAAACATTTGTATCGACAGAGACTGATCAGGAGTCACCATGGCATGGTGCATGGAAAGTTGTGTTCAACAATACTTTTTAAGGTTTTTCAAGATGATTATCAATGAGGGTGGGGGAGTGGATGTTGTACATTGAACTCCAGTAAAGCCTTTGGCAAGGTGCCTCATGACAGCTTGGTCTGGAAGATACGGTCCCATGCGGTACAGAGAGAGAAAGTTAGATGGATTCAAAAATTTCCTTAAAGGTAGCAAGCAAAGAGTGATGGTTGAAGGTTTCTCCTCAGAATGGAGGCGCGTAAGTAGTGCTGTATCGCAAAGCTACAAGTAACATTTGATATTTGTTAGTTGATAGCAATGAAGTGAATGCAGGTGCACAAGGCTTGACTGGTCAGTTCGTGGATGACGCAAAATTAGTAGATGGTACTCACGGTGAAGACTGTTGTAGCTTATAGGGGATCTAAATGGGCAGAGGAGTGGTATATAGATTGCAAAACCAACACGAGCAGCAACGGTTTCATGCAGAGTTTGGTGATGATGTGGAGGGGAGCAGCCAGAGGAAGTGGGTGAGGCAGGCACGATTGTATAATTCCAGAAGCAGTTGGGATGTGAATATGGAATAAAGAGGCCAGGAGGGAAATGGGTCCAACACAGGAAATTAGCACCATCTAAGTGTACACTGTGGTCAGCATTGTCTCGATGGGCTGAAGGGTCTGCATCTGCGCTCTGTTGCTCTGTGACTCTATCAGTAGGATGCGCCAGATATCACCGACATACAGACATGGTGTGGGATTTGATGTTTGGTCCCTAAGCACACTGCTGCTCTGATACAGAGGATGGCGATACTATCACATTTGCAAAGTAATCCTACTCTCTCTGACTCACTGTCTGCCTGTTTTGTGTAATTCAGGGCATCACCAGCAGGTGGGGCTGTCCTGCAACGCGACCAAAGTGTAAACAAGACGCCGACAATCAACAATCGTCAGTCAGAATCAGAATGGCAACAGGTATGTTCACTGGGATCTTTATAATTAAACTTATGCCCTGTTGGTGCACAATAGTTCAGATGAAGAAACTTACACAGGCGCTAACAGGGCAGAGAAAAGTTTCATCAAGCAGTGTCATTGATCCCACTGGTAAAGCGATTTTGTGTAGTCGATCAATCCAACAGTTCCAGCGCAGGGACCTGACACCAGTAATGGTCGAATGACTCCGCTCACCAGGCAAAGCTTCACCTGGGTGAAAGGAGCCGGAGACCTTGAATCAGTAGGTTGAGAGTGATACACAAACAGAAATGAGACAGCGGTGTTGTTTGTTATGTAAAAGTCCAGGTTCAGGGTTTGTTGCACATCAGGGCCTGTTTAGAGCTGAAAGACATCTCCAACTTTCATTTATAAAATTCAGACACAGGTGATTGGAGCATTTCCGGGATTTCAGGAATTGTGTGATAATACAACATTTCACGTTTTGGCAGGGCAGCTATCATCTCCCCCCTCGATGCGCAAAGTTGATGAGGAGAATTTTCCGAACTCTGTTTTCTGTAGCTGAGCCGAGAACATTGCCAGCCTTCGAAATGGCTGAGGATCAGGAGACACTTCATTTTGGATTATCTTGTGGTCTGCTTCGGTGCATCACTGTTTGGTATAGAGGGGTAACTGCACAGGATCGAGAGAAGCTGCAGAAGGTTGTAAATCTGGTCAGCTCCATCTTGGGCAGTAGCCGACAAAGTACCCAGGACATCTTCAGGGAGTGCTGTCTCAGAAAGTTAGCGTCCATTATTAAGGACCCCCAGCACCCAGGGCATGCCCTCTTCTCACTGTTACCATCAGAAAGTAGGTACAGAAGCCTGAAGGTACATACTCAGCGATTCAGGAACAAATTCGTCCCCTCTGTCATCTGATCCCTAAATGGACATCCAATCTTTGGACACTACCTCACATTTTTAATGTACAGTCTGTCTGTTTTTGCACGCTTTTAAAAATCTATTCAATATACGCAATTGGTTTACTTGTTTGTTTTCTATTATTATTATTATTATTATTATTATTATTATTATTATTTATTATTATTTTTCTCTGCTAGATTATGTGTTGCATTGAACTGCTGCTAAGTTAACAAATTTCACGTCACATGCCGGTGATAATAAACCTGATTCTTTTTTTTTCATCCCCCAATCCATGTCCGGTCTGTGGCCAAAAAGGTGAACGTGAGTTCTCAATATTTCCCTCTTCAGATGACCTGCTACCTGAATTTAAATTCCCAGTATCTCTGATGGGAGACCCGGTATAACCAGTGACCAACTGTCTCTGTCTCCTGTAGGCATTGTGATTGTGCTCAACTCTGTGATTCCAGGTGGAATGAAAGAGAGGTTACAGCCTGGAAACGGGTCCTTCGGCCCAACTAATTCATACTGTTCTAATTGTCTCTGAGCTTGCCCGATTTCCCAGCAGCTTTTCCCAAATTTCCCTTGCAGACTTCTTCGATCCTTTTTCCTGCCCACATCTTCTCAACTTTGTAATTTTATTTGTGTTACAGCCTCCTGTTGCTTCATGTAATTTATACCCATCAACCACTACATGAAAAAATGCCCCTTTTGAATGAATGAATGAATGACATTTTATTTCGGTCAGTAAAAACATAAGAAAAACATCATTTTCAAAGATGATTGTTAAATCAAAATTAAATAATAAAAAAACAAGAAAATGTAGATATTCTTTAAAACAGACCGAAAGGGTGTCAGCTGAAGCTACAGCTTATTATGCCTACCCCTCTTACTTATACAAAAACATATTTGGCGTCAATCATCACATCAAAAATGTCATAATCTTTTAACAATATTCCGAGTATCATTTATTTACATCACTGCCATTCATTTCAAATCATGCATTTTTATATTTGTTCATTAAATGTGTAAGGTTACCATTCAAGCTCCCATGATCCAGGGCAAACTGTTCCAGCCAAACCATTTAACACAAAAACCAAACAGCCCCATCCAGTAACGTACTGGTCAATCTCCCCGACACTCTTTCCGTCTGAATCACATCCATCCTATAGATTAGCAACTGCAAAGGCGAGACTAAGCTTAGCTGCCAGAAATGCACGCAAGACTCTCCCTTTGCCAATGACTTGTACAGTTGTTACCTGACAATCATCGTCCAGGAGATGGGATGGGAGCCAGGGGACTAGGCATCATGGGCTTCAAGGTTATGATCAGTCTGTAACCCTGGGGACTGGACATTGTTGGTATCAAGGCAATGGTCAGTCTGTGACCCAGGGGACAAGACAGTGTGTGACAAAGCAAACGGAGAGCATGTGATCTGGAGGATCGGACCATCAGTAATCCAATGGCTTGTCTGTGAGTGACACAGGTGACTGGACAGTTTCTGATCCATGGAGATTTATGTCTGTGGAAGATAATCCCAGTTATAATTCCCGATATCACCTGATGCCGTTCCATTAATAACGGCTGGTTATCAGTCTGTTCAACTAATGCGTAGTCGGTGATCAGTATATCCAGTTCTTTTTCTGGGACTGGATGTGTCCAGACACTGGCTTATCAGGATGGTCACCTGGCAGGAAGTGTGGTTCACATTCACCAGCACAGTCCCACTCCAAATCTGGTCATCCGGAGTCTCGGCTCCATTGCAGACACACATTGTGAATCCTTGTTTGAGTCTAAATCACTATAAACCTGCTATTCATAATTTACTTAAGGTGGGAAATTAAATCGGGTACAGAAAATACTCAAAAGGCTTTTACCAGGCGGATCATTGAGGGAAGATGACCGGGACACGGGAAGCAAGGTACCAAAGCAGGGTCGGATTGAGAGCAATGTCCCAATGGAATGTGGTCCGGCCGCAGCGGAAGTGAAGCAAATTCAGCCCAGAGGCAGTGACGTCAGAGACACCGATCAGAACCCTGGAACCAGCACAAGGGAGGCGGCTGCCTGTCAGCCCAGAGACAGTGACGTCAGAGACACCGATCAGGACCCTGGAACCAGCACAAGTGAGGCGACTGTCTGTCAGCTCGGAACCTCATTGAACACGGAATTATCAAGTCCCCAACACGGAGCGGGTGAGTGAAATATGAGGGTGATTTGTTCACAGAATGAGGTAGGAAGGCGGGTAAATGTCTTTCTTTGTTGGGTGGTTGGTCAGAGAGGGGAAATATGTGAGTGTATTGCATGTGGTGTAGTGGGCACCCGTTACCCCACTACAGGAACTACGGGTATTACCTGTATTACCTGCTCTGATGATTTCCAGGATGTGTATCGGAGGAAATGCAGCTAAACGAATAAGAGAGTATTTCCAGGATATGAGTTATGGGAAATGTATTCGCCAGGATGGAGAGAATATCTCTGGGAAGCAACTGTCATTGACAGTCCCAACATTTATTACCCATCTTAACCTGAAATCTGTAAGTGGATGGGACGGTGGGTGAGGCAGGTTTCTAGTGAATGTGGTCCTTCTGGTAACGTAATGTCCAGCGCATTGATGTGTCGGTTTTAAGGCCAATTTTGGAGATTTGGGCAAAATACTGTTTCCAGCTGAAAGCAGGTGAACACTGAGATTCAAGACATGACTGGTTTATTGAGTTGGGTGAGAGCGGTGGAGACAAGCGATATTTGAGTTTGTGACGACATTCTCTTTTTATATTCACAGAGCCAGAGTTTACAGTCTCTGACCTCCTGGCAGAGGGGGGCGAGTATCGACTGTACCAACTGACGAAGTTCTACAGGGCCAGGCTCAAACAAGCGATTGAAGAAAAGGTTGAAAGACTCGGTTGGATGTTGACAAAGGAGGGACATTTCAGTAGAGAAGAAAATGAGGTAAGTGTCATAAGGGGGAGCGTTGAGACAGGACCCAAATGTTGACACAAAGTACTAGGAACAGGGTGGGACGGGACAGGCCGCAGTTCGTGACGTTCGTGGAGATCTTGGAGTTCGTGGAGATCCTGGAGGCTTGGGTAGAATGAGGCTACAGTCCTGGGTTCTTGGGAATCTTGGATACTTGGGTTCCTGGAGTTCTTGGGTACGTGAGTTCTTGGAGTGCTTGGAGGCTTGGGTAGCTCAGGCTAGAGTCTGGGGTTGTCTAGGGACGGAGTGCTTGGAGGTTTGGATAGCTCGAGGCTAGAGTTTTGGGTTCTTAGATCTAGCCTCCTGGGCGGGCCAGGGGCTCGCTTACAGGGGGGAAGGAAAGTAACTTCTGCCACCTCCAACGGGATCCAACTAACAAGCACATCTTTCCCTCCCCCCCTTTCTGCTTTTCGCAGGGATCGCTCCCTGCACGACTTCTTTGTCCACTCGTCCCCCCCCCCATCCCTTCCCACCGATCTCCCTCCTAGCACTTATCCTTGTAAACGGAACAAGTACTACACCTGCCCTTACACTTCCTCCCTCACCATCATTCAGGCCCCAGACAGTCCTTCCAGGTGAGGCGACACTTCACCTGTGAGTCGGCTGGTGTGGTATACTGCGTTCGGTGCTCCCGGTGTGGCCTTTTATATATTGGTGAGACCCGACGCAGACTGGGAGACCGTTTCACTGAACACCTACGCTCGGTCCGCCAGAGAAAGCAGGATCTCCCAGTGGCTACACATTTCATGTCCCATTCCCATTCTCATATGTCTATACATGTCCTCTTCTACTGCCAAAATGAATCCAAACTCAGGTTGGAGGAACAACACCTTATATATGAGTCCAACCTGATGGCGTGAACATTGACTTCTCTAACTTCCGTTAATGCCCCTCCTCCCCTTCTTACCCCATCTCTGATAGATTTAGTCCCCCCCCCTTCTTTTCTTTCTCTCTTTCTGCCCATCACACTGCATGTTCTACATCTCGATCTGGTGCTTCCTTCCCACTTTCTTTCTCCCTAGGCCTCCCGTCCCATGATCCTTTCCCTTCTTCAGCTCTGTATCCCTTTTGCCAATCACCTTTCCTGCTCTCAGCTTCACCCCACGCCCTCCGGTCTTCTCCTATCATTTCACATTTTCACTCCCCCTCCTACTTTCAAATCTCTTACTATCTTTCCTTTCAGTTAGTCCTGACGAAGGGTCTCGGCCCAAAACGTCGACAGCGCTTCTCCTTATAGATGCTGCCTGGCCTGCTGCGTTCCAGCAGCATTTTGTGTGTGTATCTACCTTTGCTGCCACTTTTAATGAATTATGGACCTATATTCAAAGTTCACTTTGTTCTACCACAATCCTCAGTGCCCTACCGGTCACTGTATAAGATTGACCCTGCTTAGTCCTTCCAAAGTGCAATACATCGCACTTGTCTGCATTTAATTGCATCGGTCATTTTTCAGCCCATTTCTCAGCTGGTTTAGACACCACTGCAAGCTTTGGTCGTCTTTCTCACTCTCCACTACACGTCCCCACTCTTGGTGTCATCTGCAAATTTGCTGATGCAATTGACCACATTTTCATTCAGGTCGTTGATATAGATGACAAACAACAATGGACACAGCACCGATCCCTGTGGCACAGCACGAGTTACAAACTCCCAGTCAGAGATTCAACAGTCTATAACCACTCTCTGTCTTCTTCCAAAAATCCAATGTCAAATCCAATTTACCACTTTAACTTGCATGCTGAGCAACTGAACTTTCTTGCCCACCCTCCTGTGCTGTACCTTGTCAAATGCCGTGCATTCCTTCGACAACACCCATTTCCTTCGATTCATCAACTTTCCCGTAACTCCCTGGAAAAACCTTAAAATTGGTTAGACATGAACTACCACTGATGTCTTATGACCCCAAAAATCAATGGGTTGTCCGAAAAGAGCATATATATCAGACAAACCTTTTGGTGAGCTATTTTACATTAGTAGCTAACCAACTTCATATTTCATATTTTCTCTACTTACGGCTTTTTAGTTGCTTTCGGCTGTTTAGTAAAAGCTTTCCTCTATATCTTTTTCTATATTCTGTGTCCTCTCCTTTGCTTTTTGTGCTGGCATTGACTTCCTCGTCAGCCACGGTTGATCATCCTCCCTCTACTTATAATTTTTCATCTTTGGGATTATCTACCTCTATCTGCGCCTTCCAAATCAATCCCAGAATCCTCATCTATTCCTGCTTTGCTGTTGCCTCTGTACAATGTCCTGTGTATGTTACTAAAAAGGGCTTCTTTGGTTTGTTACGAGTAGGAATGTTTCTTTGTTAAATGTTTCTCTCGCCGTTGTTTCGCTTTAGAATGGCTGATATGGTAATTGTATTCATTTGTTAATCAATGGGGAATGTTATTGTGTTTTGTGAGGATGGGAACTTGGGGGAGGGGTTGCGCGGGTTTGGGGGTGAAGGGAGTCGGGAGGGAGACGCCGAGGAAGGAGGACGTGCGCCTGGAAGACCACCGGGGAGTCCAAGGTGGAAGACGTGGAAGTCGGGGGGCAAACGACGAGGGGTCGAATCGTTCGCTGGTTGAGCTCCAACGAGTGCACTAAACTGACTGAACTTTGATAAGTTGGCGCCTTTTGTTTTTTTCTTGTATATATATTGTATTGCCTAATACTCTTTTAATTTTAGTAAACTCTTTAAAGTGTATTTCATACCGGTATTTGTTGTGGGTTTGATACTGTTGGCGGGCGCGAGGCATAAACGCGATTCTCACAGCACCTGCGTGTACGGGAGGTGGGTTGGTGTGTGGCTGGATCTCCTTTTCCCCTAGACATTTTCCCCTAGCCTTTGTGGGTAAGTGTTACATTTGTGGGGTGCTCGCCCGGGTTTGGATTGTCAGGGGCTGTGGAATCGCGCAGGCAGCAGAGCGCAGATGGACAGGGATAAGATTGTTCGCAGGTGCGAATTTGAAGGTGTAGCGGTACAGTACCCATGCGTAGTGAGCGGAGTGGATTTTCGAGTTTCGGGAGACGCGGTAGTGCGGGGGTTACGTTTGGTGAAGGGTATGGGGCAGGTAGAATTGGTAGCTAGACGGTGTGGTAAAGAGATGGAGTCTAGCTGGGTGTTGGTTAGTACGAGTGCTGACGTCAGGACGTTGGAACTGCCGGCGACGGTCAGTGTACCAGGGGAGGAGGGGCTGTGGGGGCTCCACCCCTTCTCCGAGGATGAGGCGGAGGAGACATCGGAGGAGGAGCTAGAGCTAGAGGAAAACCCCAGAGAGGTGGCAGGCACGAGCAATGGGACAGAGGGTGGAGCCCGAGAGTGAGCCGGAGAGATCTCAGGTGAGGGAAGACCCCCGTGCGGAAGGGGGTGAGGGTCTGTCAGGAAGACCTGGGGTGTCCGAGACAGTGGGTTCGCAGGTGAAGAGGGAGCCCAGTGGGGCAGAAGGGGTACGGAGATCTCAGAGGATTAGGCGCCCCCCGGAGCGGTTGACATATGTGGTACCAGGAGAACCGAGTGTGATTTCTACTGCTCTGGGTAGTTATGTCACTGCTTTCTGCACCTGGGTTGGGTTTTGGGTGTTGCAAGAAGCTTTGGGGAACTCTAGTAATGCCATGAGGACATGACATTTGCTGGTGGGGAGAGAATGTACAATGTCCTGTGTATGTTACTAAAAAGGGCTTCTTTGGTTTGTTACGAGTAGGAATGTTTCTTTGTCTGTTAAAAGTTTCTCTTGCCGTTGTTTCGCTTTAGAATGGCTGATATGGTAATTGTATTTATTTGTTAATCAATGGGGAATGTTATTGTGTTTTGTGAGGCTGGGAACTTGGGGGAGGGGTTGCGCGGGCTTGGGGTGTGAGGGGAGTCGGGAGGGAGACGCCGAGGAAGGAGGACGTGCGCTCGGACGACCACCGGGGAGTCCGAAGGGGAAGTTTCGGAAGGACGACCACCGAGGGGTCGAATGGTTCGCTGGTTGAGCTCCAACGAGTGACTAAACTGACTGAACTTTGATAAGTTGGCGCCTTTTGTTTTTTTCTTGTATATATATATATTGTATTGCCTAATACACTTTTAATTTTAGTAAACTCTTTAAAGTGTATTTCATACCGGTATTTGTTGTGGGTTTGATACTGTTGGCGGGCGCGAGGCATAAACGCGAGTCTCACAGCACCTGCGTGTACGGGAGGTGGGTTGGTGTGTGGCTGGATCTCCTTTTCCACTAGACATATACCAGCCTTTGTGGGTAAGTGTTACACCTCTGCTAGTGTCCTCTTCAAATTTATTTTCCCAGCTCCTTTCCCGTGTAATTCATTTATTCCACTGTAATACGGATACATCTAACTTAAACCTTCTCCCTCTCAAACTGCAGTGTGGGTTCTGCTATTTTATGATCATTGCCTCTTAAGGGTTTATTTAGCTGAAGCTCCCCAATCAAATCTGGTGCAATACACAACACCGAATCCAGATCCGCCTTTCCTAGAGTGGGCTCAACCATAGGCTTTTCTCAAAAGCCACCTCATAGGCATTCTATAAATTCCCTCACTTGGGATTCAGCACCGACCTGATTTTCCAAAGCTACCTGCGTATTGAAATTCCCCATGATTATTTTAACACTGAGCTCTTTACATGCCTCTTCTCTCTCCCTCTGGAATTTGTAGCCCACATCCTGGTTACTGTTCCATCAGGGTCATTTTTCCTATGCAGTTTCTTAACATCTACATCGTCCATTCCGCTACCACCTCTTTATAAGGACATCTATCTTTCTATGAGAACGGAGTCAACCTAACCCTTTCACCTACCTGCCTATCCTTTCGATTAACTATTTATCCTTGGGTATAAGCACTCAAATATGATCTTCTTTCAACGATGATTCAGTGCTGCCTGCCATCCATTTTTGCTCTCTCACTCTCCCCTCTCTTCCATTCTTGTTGTCACATCTTTTTGATGTAATGTTGCACATTGATGGACAAATAAGTTAATTAAGTTGAATATACTCTAGGGTGACAGTAAATCCTTATTCTTACACACTATTGATTTAGAATTTCCTTCAGTTACTGTTTCTCTGTTAATGACTGAACCCAGGGAGGATGAGGCAACAGCCCAGTGACTGCATCTGTTCTGAAGCTATCGGGACCATGAACAGATATTTTCCTGCACATTCTCCATGTCTGTCTGTCTGCTCCACAATAAATTCATTGTTTTCCTTTTATAGAAAGTCACTGAACTGACAGAGAAGGGAAACCGGACAGAGAGTTCCAGACTCTTCCTCAGTTTGGTGATGGGCAAAGGCTCCCAGACCCGGAGGGCAATGTGGAAATCCTTTCTGATGTGGAGGACTGAGTTACCGAAGTTGGACAGAATACTGAGGGAAATACAGGAACTCGGTATGTTAAAACACGCACTGAACACACAGGCACATTGAAATAAACATTTAAGTTATATTAATTATTTTAGCTGTGTTTCCATGGATTTTGTTTTATGTTTAAACAGGTCCTGATCCACAGGAATACATGAACATCGGCCAAGGGTTATCTGAGTTACCCACTCAACTGATAGGTGAGTGATGAAATGTGCAGTTCAAATCATAATCAAATGTTTGTCTGTGACTTGGCAAAACCTCAGAATCAAAATTCGCCATTAATCATTCGCCGATCTCAGGATTCAGGTTACAATTCAGAGAATCTCTCTTTGCAGCCTGAATATGCTACATTGTATTTTTGTCTTAATCCAGCTGTTGGTACTGCTGAAGTCTTCACTCCAGGTCCTCACACTCTGGGAATTCCCACACACCCGAGTCAGGCTCCTGATACACTGTATGACCCAGTCCTGGTGACATTTTTATCTTCAGACGTTTCATATTCCAAGCCCCTTTTCCTTTGTAATAGCACAACACGCAATTCTGTTAGCTGATGATCTTTACCTTTTGTAATTCTGCTAGTGACTTCCACAGAGTTTGTCTGGCATTTCCTTTTCGCCCGTTACTGCAACTACAACATCATTTTCCAGCGGTCATCTGGGAAAGAAAAAAAATATTTTGGATACTTTGGAATTCTTTCTTATATTATTGACCATATCCTTGCACTTCCTGCACATTCATGTATATCTAGCAGCATCTATAACATATTTGCCACTGACATGACCCAGACAGTAACTTCAATGCACCCACAACTCTGTGAAAAAACTTACCACAATTGCTGTAAATTTACGCCACCTCACCTTAACCAAATGCCCTCTGGTATTAGACATCAGTCTTATGTAAAAAAAAATAACAATAGACAATAGGTGCAGAAGTAGACCATTCGGCCCGTCGAGCCTGCACCGCCATTCTGAGATCATGGCTGATCATCTACTATCAATACCCGGTTCCTGCCTTGTCCCCATATCCCTTGATTCCCGTATCCATAAGATAACTATCTTCTTGAGAGCATCCAGAGAATTGGCCTCCACTGCCTTCCGAGGCAATGCATTCCAGACTCCCACAACTCTCTGGGAGAAGATGTTTTTCCTTAACTCTGTCCTAAATGACCTACCTCTTATTCTCAAACCATGCCCTCTGGTACTGGACTCTCCCAGCATCTGGAACATATTTCCTGCCTCTATCTTGTCCAATCCCTTAATAATCTTATATGATGCAATCAGATCCCCTCTCAATCTCCTTAATTCCAGCGTGTACAAGCCCAGCCTCTCTAACCTCTCTGCGTAAGACAGTCCGGACATCCCCGGAATTAACCTCGTGAATCTATGCTACACTTCCTCTATAGCCAGGATGTCCTTCCTTAACCCTGGAGATCAAAACTGTACACAATACTCCAGGTGTGGTCTCACCAGGGCCCTGTACAAATGCAAAAGGATTTCCTTGCTCTTGTACTCAATTCCCTTTGTAATAAAAGCCAACATTCTATTAGCCTTCTTCACTGCCTGCTGCACTTGCTCATTCACCTTCAGTGACTGATGAACAAGTACTCCTAGATCTCTTTGTATTTCTCCCTTACCTTACTTTACACCATTCAGATAATAATCTGCCTTCCTGCTCTTACTCCCAAAGTGGATAACCTCACACTTATTCACATTAAACGTCATCTGCCAAGTATCTGCCGACTCACTCAGACTATCCAAGTCACCCTGAATTCTCCTAACATCCTCATCACATGTCACACTGCCACCCAGCTTACTATCATCAGCAAACTTGCTGATGTTATTCTCAATGCCTTCATCTAAATCGTTGATGTAAATCGTAAATAGCTGTGGTCCCAATACCGAGCCCTGTGGCACCCCACTAGTCACCACCTGCCAAACAAACAAAATGCAGGCTGTTGATCCAAACTCTTATCTATCAAACTTGTACACCTCAGTCAGATCTCTATTCTAACTGCAGAGTAAACAAACCAAGTTTATCACACCCCTCCTTGTAGTACATGTCACCGAATCCAGGCAACACCCTGATGAACCTGTTCTGCACCCTCTCCAATCCTTCCCAGAGCTGGAAATCAGAAGTGAATACAATACTCCAGATGCACCCTAAAACCATATGATGCAGGAGTAAAATCGCCGATTGGCTCAGTGAATTTGCTCCGCAAATCCTCTCAACTCCATTATTCAGCCTTCTCCCAGTAAAAGCTGATGCTTTTCCAAATCAAGAACCTATCGACCTGCATTTTAAATATACCCAATGACTTGTCGTCTTCAGCTGTCTATGACAATAATTTCACGGATTCATCACCCACCAGTGAAAGAAATTTCTCCCAGTGTGGGTCACCTCCAGCCAGAACAATTCACACAGTACTCAAGCATGTTAATTTTCTGTATAAGGATTCCATGTGGGACCTTGTCAAACACCCGACTAATATCCAAGTAAAAGATCTCCATGTCTAACTTCATCCATCACCTTTGTCACCTCCTGGAAAAACTCCATCAAGTTGGCAAGACGCTAACCCCGCCCAAAGCCTTGCTGCTGAACCCCAAACCACCTCAAACAGGCTCTCTTTCATATTCCCAAGGGACAGAAGATATAAAAGGCTGAAGGTATGTACCACCAGCCTCAAGGACAGCTTTAATTCTGCATTTATAAGACTACTGAATGATTACCTTCTATGTTATTATTGGCTCTTAATAATAAGAAGACAATTTTATATATAAAATTGTAACATCGTGCAGATCGTAACTAATAACTACTCACTTAGATAACCACAATATACTTACAGAAGAGCAGAAAGAATACACTCAGTGTATGAACAGATTTAAGGAGCAACTGATAATAGATTATGTATCTATCGAGCACTGGGGAGTGTAGAAATCTCTCAGTGTTATATTGTCTATCAAAAACGATTTGATTCTGTCTCTCACATGGTTAAGAGGTTTCAATATTATATAAGATGCATCCAATACTTGTGAAAATTCTACAACATCTAATGAAGTACAATAAACGCCCTATTAACAAGAACAACGGAACAACCACTGTTAACAAAATAAATGGAGACATTTTCCAGAGTGACACACTAAGCCCACTATGGTTTTGTCTGGCGTTAAACCCAATCTTGAATTTCCTGAAACAGACAAAAATCAGGTATCAAATCAGAAAAAAATGAACAAATTATACCTTGACACAACTATACAGGGATGATTGGAAATTATTTGCTCTTGCATCAGTGGAGCTAAAACAATTAATTCAAATAATGGAACTAATTTCCAAAGAAAGCATATACACTATAGCTATGCATGTCTGTGTGATTCCGTAAATGTGTGCAGAAATAGAAATAAAAAAGAGATTAGTGAGTCACTATCAATGGGTTGTTTGTCCATTCAGGAACTAGATGGCAGAGGAGAAGTTTTTGAACCGTTGAGTGTGCGCTTTACTCCGATCCTGTACAGTAGTCCCCATGAACCAGACGGTGATGCAGCCAGTTACAATGCTCTCCAAGTTACACCTGTAGAAATATTCCAGTGATGTTGGAAACTCCTGATGAAATATAGCCACTGTTGTAGTTTCTTTGTGGCTGCATCCATATATTGGGTCCAGGTCAGATACTCGGAGATATTGACAGCCAAGAATTTGAAATTGCCCACGCTCTCCACGTCAGATCCCTCTGTGAGGATTGGTGTGTTGTGTTCCCTTATCTTACCCTTTCTGAAATCCACATTTAGCTCTAGTAATATATTTTTATCAACGCAAGCAGGATTCAGCACTCCGTACAAGCATATGCAATTCTGATAAGGGGTACACATCACTGAACGTATAACCCATAAATGAAAGCATAACCCATAAAAATAAAGAAACGATCATAATAGAAGAACGTTAACCTTGGAAGAGTGGAAGAGACTGACTCCCTCCGGAAGACATCCCCACGATCTGAGCGCACTAGATGTCGACAAGGAAGCGTTGAGTGCCTGGCTCAGAGTTGGAGACCTCTTCCCAGAAACAGAAGGGAGCATACAGCACCAGGTGGTTAACACATCTAGTTATCAATAATGAGGAATAAAGGCCAACAGGTTGAAGATGATAAATGCTGAAAATTACAAGAGAAACCAGAAACAATTGAACACATTACAGGATCCTCCAGTATTTTTACTCAATCTGAGCACTGCACTATCAAGTGGTAGACAACTTTCAACAACATCTTGCTTAAACGACAACTGACAAAAAACACCATCCCTCACTATAAATACAAGTCTGCTCCACATTTAGAGTTAGAGTCCGACAAATCCACCGTAACCGATTAATTATTACAGATAGGAAAATTCATAATAACTGTCCGGCTATAGTTTTACCGGACAAACTAGCAAAAACAACTTTTTAAACAGATATTGCCATTCCAAACACACATAAATTACAGATATCAATTAATAAAAATCTTTAGAAATATGCTGAATTAAAAGAGGAAATTGAAAGACTGTGGAACATGAACACGATACACATTGTCCCGATAATAATATCAACAACTGGTATCATCCAAAAAGCACTACACGATAGTAATAAAGAATTAGCTCCACACAGCAATGTGCATGTAAATCTTCCAAAAGCCACAATAGTATATGCCACGAGAGTAATCTGAAATTACCTATCAATTGAGAAATGAGTGTGCTTGGATTTGCCCGTACCTCAGGATTTCCCAGTTTGAGTTAGAATTTTTTTTTTAAAAAGTTATTTATAAAGCACTTTTCATCGGGACGATGTCGTTCAAACTGCATTACAATGGGATAAAGTTCAAACTAGAAAATAAAAGACAAAATAATTTCAATTACAGGCAAGGTTCAAATTCTTTAAAAAAAGCTTTACGCTGGTGCTTAAAAGTGACTAACGGAGTCTACATCCATTACGTAGTACTTGCAGAAGTCTTGGTCTCCCTAGTTATATATATCTGCCTCAGAATTTTGTGCAGTACTGTATCATTTTTTATAGTGTTGAATTCTACAGTTTAGGAGAATAGTTCAAAAACTAAAAAAAAATCTGACCTGTCAATGATCCTTTGGCCTTGTACCTTATCGTCTGCCTGCACTGTATTTTCTCAGCAACTGAAACACTGTTTCCCTGCACTATTCTGTTCCGTTTTTCCTTGTAGGACCTTATTGCACCAATGTGATGTAATGACCTATTTGGATCGTGTGCATAAGAGTTTTCATTGTACCTTGGTACATGTGACTATAATAACCCAATTTGCCAAGTTATTGTTGTCAATAACACAGAGCTGCTTGGTTGCTTAAGATTGTTACACCCAGGGCTGGTAGTGGGGAAACACTCCCACGACCTATTAAATGCTCCCAGTGGCGTGCGACTCAAACAGCCTCTGACAATCAGGTCCAGCTCCTGGCCTTCACGTGTGACTTAGATACTAAGCATGGCAGAGGCATTTTTTTCCGATAGGAGAAAGGGCAAATGCGGGTTACTGCCACCTGACAAGCAGTCGCCTCGGGTAGTTGGGGCTCATCGTTCTTGACTGGCAGCTCATCCAGAAGAAGGAAAACAGTGATCTCACGCTGTTACTTTGGGAGTAAACCCAGTGGGAAAAATATAACCATATAACAATTACAGCACGAAAACAGGCCATCTCGGCAGTTCTAGTCTGTGCCAAACGCTTACTCTCACCTAGTCCCACTGACCCACACTCAGCCCATAATCCTCCATGCCTTTCCTGTCCATTTACCTATCCAATTTTACTTTAAATAAGAATACCGAACCTGCCTCTACCACTTCTACTGGAACTGGAGCCCCTAAGGCAGTCTTAGGTTGCATTCAACGCCGTCTGGCAACTCCTGTGACACTTCTGGTGCCAAGCTGTATCAGTCTCTGGAGTTCCTTTGTGTTCATCGTCTGCTAATGATGGAAACAATGCTTTAAATATAGTCAAATGTTGTTGTAACGGAAGTGCAGTCAGGATTGCAATAGGATATCGGGGAAAAATTCACTTCAAAATTAATTAATATCAGGATATGAGTATTGGACATTTTCTGGGACAGCTATCGCTGTCAATTCTGGTGTCTGTGAACACAATTTTACTTTCTGTCTTAGTATCCATGGAAACATTGAATTAATTCATGTAATCTCTAACACTGAATGTTGAAATGCAATTATAAAGTTCTTTGTCAGTTGAGCAATTTAACTTGGTGACAATGTTCTCTGTTCCTATGGAAGATGTTCAACAGAAACACAAGGAGACTCTATGGGCACAAACTGAAAAACTGAGAGTGAACACGATCCTGATGAGAGAGAAGGTGAAGGTTTTCCAGCTGGTTGATCGATACGCTGAGCTCACGGTCATTTCTACTGTTCGAGATCAGAGACTGGTGAAACATGAGCTGCTGGCAAGAGGCAGAGAGCACGAGGAGTGGAGAGAAAAACATCTCCGTGGAAAGCTGGAAAAAATCCGGACAGATCAGCTGTTCCAGAGCAGCTTTTCCCGAAGTAAATTCAAATCTGGGAGTACGGCAGCAGTGGCCGGGGTCCCGGGGATCGGGAAATCAACAATGGTACAAAAGATCGTTTATGACTGGGCCACGGGGAAAATATACCAACAATTCCAGTTTGTCTTCAGTTTCAAATTCTGGGATTTAAACACCATTAACTGCAGAATAAATCTGAAGGAACTGATTCTGGATCAGTATCCTTACTTTGGCAATATCCTGAGAGAGGTCTGGAAGAATCCAAAGGGATTGCTGTTTATATTCGATGGTTTGGATGAATTCAATGACAAAATTGATTTTGCTGACAGTCGGAGAGGCACAAAACCTCAGCCCATATGCACAGATCCTGAATTCAAATGCAAGGTGTCTGACATTGTGTACAGTTTAATCCAGCACAAGCTGCTCCCAGGGTGTTCAGTGCTGGTGACCACCCGTCCCACTGCGTTACATTTATTGGAAAAGGCAGAGATCAGTATCTGGCCTGAAATCCTGGGATTTGATGGTGACGAACGGAAGGAATATTTCATCAGGCATTTTGAAGATCAGACGGTGGCAACAGCTGTTTTCAAACACGTGGAGGAGAACGATATCCTGTACACCATGAGCTATAACCCCTCCTACTGCTGGATCCTCGCTCTGGCACTGGGCCCCTTCTTCACACAAAGAGTCAGGGACCCGCAGCGAGTTCCCAAGACCATCACCCAACTGCACTCCTACTATATTTACAACATCCTGAAATACCATGGCCGTGAGATTGAGAACCCCCGTGATGTGTTACACAGAGTTGGTCAGATGGCCTTCAGAGGAGTGTCCGAGAGGAAGATTGTGTTTACAGATGGAGATTTGATCAACCACAATCTGCAGCCTTCCCAGTTCCTGTCCGGGTTCCTGATGGAGCTTTTGGAGAGAGAGGATTCTGCCCGGAGCGTGGTGTACACATTCCCACACCTCACCATCCAAGAGTTTGTAGCTGCAGTCGCACAATTCCTGATCCCAGATGGCAGAGATATTATGAAACTCCTCACTGAAGCCCACTGCGTGAAGGATGGGCGATTTGAGGTATTTCTCCGTTTTGTTGCTGGTCTCTCCAACCCAATGACAGCTCGGGGCCTGGAGGAGTTTCTGGGTCCATTTCCTCATCAAACAACCTGCAGGGTCATTGACTGGGTGAAGGAGGAGGTTAAACGCCGGAGTGGAAACACGAGGAGTGAAGCTGGTAAGAGGAGCCTCCTGAACACATTGCACTACCTGTTTGAGTCTCAGAATCGTGGACTTGCTCAGGCCGCACTGGGATCTGTGAAAAAACTTTCATTCAGTGAAATGACACTGACCCTGATTGACTGCGCGGTCCTGTCTCATGTCATCGGACTCTGTGATACAATAAAACACCTCGACCTGGAGAACTGCCACATTCAGTGTAAAGGAATCCAGCGGCTGGGACCCGGGCTGCACAAGTGCCAGAAGTTGAGGTAACTTGATTTATCTCTCACTCTGAACTGTGAAACTGTTCCATTGTGTTGTTTCAATGTAAAGGAATTTCAGTAAATTTGTAGTAAATCTGATTGTGAAGAATTGTGACAAATACCCAGGGGATCGGTCAGTAATTCCCCCAGGACGGGAGGGTTCTGTGGTTCTTTGTGAAGGGATGTAGGAGACTTCATCAGATCAGTGAACAACGGCCATTGGTTTAATGGTAGTAAATCACAGGAATGGCCGTGTTTCTCGCTGCCTGTGACACGTCCATTGACAATGTTCCTTCTCACTGTTACTGACACCCAGACCGACACTGACTGCAGCAGGTGGGTCAGAGATTCACACCCCCTTGCCGGTGAGGGACAAGAGACCGTCAGCAGACTGTCCCAGTGAGAAGGAAATAAATACCATTGTGAGATTGTCCTCACCTACCCTTCCCCGTGTGTGACTTTGCTCACTTCCAGATACGCAAAGAGCGAGGGCGCATCTCCTCTGGGCCTCTGTTCAGACCCAACACACACTTACAAAAAATGTCTGTATCCTCTCGTCTTGTAGGATTATCGTTTACCTTGGAATCCTCCTGTGGGAATTTTCATCCCAATCCCCCTTCCATTCTTTGGAATCTCGCCCCCATCCCCATTCCTCCAGTGGGCTCTCTATTACTCTTTCCTCATCCTCCTGTGGGATGTCTTTTCCACACCCCCCCCCCACTTCCTGTGAGATCGCTCTTCCCCATCCCCCTTCCTTCTATGGATTTCTCTTCGCCATCCCTTCCTGCTGTTAGAACTTTCTTCCCCACACCCTTTCCTCCTGTGGGATCTCTCTGCCCCATCGACTTCTTCCTGTCGGATCTCTCTTTGGCATGCCCCATTGTCCTGTGGAATTTCTGTTTCCCGACCCCCTTCCTCCTGTGAGATCTCTCTTCCCAATCCCACATCCTCCTGTGGGAACACTCTTCCACATCCCTCCTCCTCCTGGCCGATCTCTCAAACCCATCCCCCTTCCTCCTGTGGGATCTCTCTTCCCCATGCCTCATCCTGCTGTGGGATCTGTCTTCCACACTCCCATGCCGCCTGTGGGATCTCCCTTCCCCATCCCCCTTCCTCCTGTGGGATCTCTCTCCCCCATCCCCCTTCCTGCTGTGGGATCTCTCTTCCCCATCCCCCTTCCTCCTGTGGGATCTCTCTTCCCCATCCCCCTTCCACCTGTGGGATCTCGCTTCCCCATCTCCTTCCTCCTTTGGGATCTCGCTTCCTCATCCCCCTTTCGCCTGTGGGAACTCTCCTCCCCATAGAATCATAAAATCAAAGAACACAAAGAGCACAGAAAACAAGCCATTCGGTCCTTCTAGTCTGTACCAAAACCTAATTCCGCTAGTCCCATTGACCTGCTCACAGTCCATAACCCTCTAGTCCTCTCCCATCCATGTATCTATCCAATTTATTCTTAAAGCTTAAGAGTGAGTCCACATTTTCCACATCAGATGGCAGCTCGTTCCACACTCTCACCACCCTCTGAGTGGAGAAGTTCCTCCTAATGCTCCCCCTAAACCTTTCCCCTTTCACGCTGAAGCCATATCTTCACATATTTATCTCTCCTAATCTATGTGGAAAGGGCCTGTTCGCATTTACCCTGTCTATACCCTCATAATTTTGTAAACCTCTATCAAATCTCCCCTCATTCTTCTATACTCCAAGGAAGAAAGTCCTAACCTGTTCAATCTTTCCCTGTAACTCAACTCCTGAAGACCCGGCAACATCCTAGAAAATCTTCTCTGCACTTTTTCAATCTTACTGATATCCTTCCTATAGTTATGTGAACAGAACTGCACACAATATTCAAAACTTGGCCTCACCAACGTCCTATACAACCTCACCATAACATCCTAACTCCTATACTCAGTACTTTGATTTATGAATGCCAGAATGCCAAAAGCCTTCTTTACAACCCTGTCTACCTGTGACGCCACTTTCAGGGACTTATGTATCTGAACCCCCAGATCCCTTTGTTCCTCCTCACTCCTCAGTGCACTACCATTTACTGTGTATGTCCTACCTTGATTTGTCGTTCCAAAATGGAACACCTCACACTTGTCTGCATTAAATTCCATCTGCCATTTTCTGGCCCATTCTTCCAGTTGGTCCAGATCCGTCTGCAAGCTTTGAAAGCCTTCCTCGCTGTCCACAACGCATCCATCTTAGTGTCATCCACAAACCAGCTGATCCAATTTATCAAATTATCATCTACATCATTGATATAGACAACAAACAACAATGGTCCCAGCACAGATCCCTGAGACACACCACTAGTCACAGACCTCCACTATGAGAAGCAATCATCCACTAGCACTCTCTGCCTTCTCCCAGACAGCCAATTCCAATCCAGTTTACAACAACTCCATGGATACCTAGTGTCTGGACCTTTAAAGCTAACCTCTTATGTGGGACCTTGTCAAAGGCCTTACAAAAGTCAATGTAGACAACATCCACAGCCTTTCCTTCATATAACCTCCTCGAAAAACACTACAAGATTCATTAATCATGATCTACCACATACAAAGCCATGTTGACTATCTTGAATCAGCCCTTGGTTGTCCAAATCCTTTTATATCCGATCTCTCAGAACACCTTCCAGTAATTGACCTACTACTGATGTCAGGCTCACTGGCCTGTAATTACCTCGTGTATTTTTGGAGCCTTTTTCAAACAACGGACCCACATGAGCTACCCTCCAATCCTCCGGCACCGCACCCGTGGCTGAGGACATTTTAAATACTTCTGCCAGGGCCACTGCAATTTCTACTTTAGTCTCTCGCAAGGTCCGAGAAAATATAATGTCAGGCCCGGAGATTTATCTACCTTTATTCACTGCAAGGGAGCAAACAGCTCCTCCTCTTTAATCTCTATATGTTCCATGACACTACTGTTTGTTTGCCTTAATTCCATATCAGCTATGCCAGTTTCCTGAGTAAACACTGACGCAAAAAAAAACTGTTTAAGATCTCCCCAATCTCCTGAGCCTCGACACATAGAAGACCACTGTGATCATCTAGGGGACCAATTTTGTCCCTTACTATCGTCTTACTCTTAATTTACTTGTAGAAACCCTTCGGGTTTACCTTCACATGATGTGCCAACGCAACCTCATGTCTTCTTTTTGCCTTCCTGATTTCCTTCTTTAGTATTCCCTTACATTTTCTGTGCTCTTCAAGTATCTCATTTGTTCCTTGTTGCCTATACCTGCTAAACACCTACTTAACCAGATCGCCTATATCCCTTGGAAACCAAGGTTCCCTATGTCTGTTAACTTTGCCTTTAATCCTACAGAAACATACAAACTCCGCACTCTCAAACTTTCACCCTTGAAAGCGTTCCACTTACTGAACACATCCTTGCCGGAAAACAACTTATCCCAATCCACTCTTCCCAGATACTCTCTCATTTCCACAAAATTGGCCCTTCTCCAATTCAGAACGTTAACTGTTGGACCAGTCCTATCCTTATCCATAATTATCTTGAAACTAATGACATTATGGTCACTGGACCCAAAATGTTTGCTTACATATACTTCTGTCACCTGACCTGTCTGGTTCCCTAATAGGGGATCAGGTACTGCACCCTCTCTCGTTGGTACCTCAATATATTGATTTAGAAAACTTTCCTGAACACATTTGACAAACTCCACGCCATCTAACCCTTTCTCAGAGTTGGCGTCCCCGTCAATATGTGGAAAGCTAAAAACCCCTACGATTACAATTTTCTGTTTCTTACATCGGTCTGCTACCTCTCTACAGATTTGCTCCTCCAATTCTCTCTGCCTATTGAGTGGTCTATAATACAACCCTATTAGTGTGGTCACACCTTTCCCGTTCCTCAGCTCCACCCATATGGCCTCTATAGACGAACCCTGTGGGCTGTCCCATCTACGCACAGCCGTGATGTTCTCCCTGACTGGTAATGCCACTCCTCCCCCTTTCATCCCTCCCCTCTATCACGTCTGACACAATGGAAACCCAGAACATGAAGCTGCCAGTCCTGCCCCTCCTGCAAACCAAGTCTTACTAATAGCAATAATGTCGATATCATCATGCCAATCCACACCCTAAACTCATCTGCCTTACCTACAGTACTCCTCGTATGGAAATAGATGCAGCTGAGAACATTTCTATCACGTACAAACCATTGATATCTGTCTATACAAGCAGTCCTCGCATGACTCTTATCCTCCTCCACATCACTATCTGCTCTAACACTCTGGTTCCCCTCCCCCTGTAATCTAGTTTCAAACCCCTGTAGAAGAACTTGCTAACCTACCTGCAAGGATGTTAGTCCCCCTCCAGTTCAGGTGCAAACTGTCAAATTCGAACTGGTCCCTCCTCCCCTGGAAGAAAGCCCAATTGTCCAGAAACATGAACCCCACCCTCATGCACCATCCCCTCAGCCACGTAATTAGCTGCATTATCTTCCTATTACTAGCCTCACTAGCACGTAGCACGGGTAGCAATCCACCTGTGAGATCTCACTTTCCCATCCCCCATTCATCCTCTGGGTTCTCTGTTCCCACTCCACCTTCCTTCCAACTGTTGGATCTCTCCTCAGCATCCACCTTCCTCCTGTGGGATCCCTCATCCCCATCCCCCTTCCTCCTGTGGGATCTCTCTTCCCCATCCCCCTTACTCCTGTGGGATCTCCCATCCCTATCCCCCTTCCTCCTGATGAATCTCTCTTCCCCATCCCCATTCCTACAGTGGAATCTCTCTTCTCCACCCTCCATGTTCCTGTGGGATCTCTCTTCCGCATCCCCGTTCACACTCTGGGGCCTGTGTTCCCATCCCACTTCCATCTGTGGGATCACTCTTCCCCATCAACTTCCTGCTGTTGGATCTCTCTTCCGCATACCCCTTTCTTCCTGTGGGATCTCTCATCCCCAACCCCTTTCCTCCTGAAAGATATCTCTTCCCCATCCACCTGATCCCCGTGGGGGCTCTGTTCCCATCCCTTCACTTCCTATGGGATCTTGCTTCCCCATTTCCCTTCCTCCTGTACATCTCTCTTTCCCACTACCCATCCTTTTGTGGGATCTCTCTTCCCAAACCCCTTCCTCCCGTGGTATTTATTTTCCCAATCGCACATCCTCCTTTGGGATCTCTCTTCCCTATTCGCCATCCTCCTATGGGATCTCTGTTCCGCATCCCCATTCCTCCTGTGCGATCTCTCTTCCCCACCCCTATCCTCCTGTAGGATCACTCTCTTTCCCATCCCCCATCTTCTTCTGGCATATATTTTCCCAATTCCACTTCTTCCTGTGGGATTTCTCTTCCACATCCTCCTTCCTCTTCTGGGATCTCTCTTCCCCTTTACCGTGCTGCTGTCGGATCTCTCTTCCCTATCTCTCTTCCTCCTGTCGGATCTCTCTTTCCCATCTCTCTTCCAACTATGGGAACTCTGTTCCCAATCTCCCTTCATCCGGTGTGATACCCCCTCACCATCACCTTCCTCCTGTGGGATCTCTCTTCCCCAACACCCTTCCTCCCGTGGGATCACTCTTCCCATCCCCATTCCTCCTGTGCCATCTCTCTTCCCCATCCACCTTTCTCCTGTGGGGCCTGTATTCCCATGCCCCACTTCCAGTGGGATTTCTCCTACTCTTCCCCGCTCTTCCTGTTGCATCTCTCTTTTCCATCACCATTTCTTCTGTGGGATCCCTTTTCCCCATCCCCCGTCCTCCTGTGGATCTCTCTTTCTCATCCCCCATCCTCCTGTGGGATATCTCTTGTCCATCCCTGTTCATCCTTTGGGATCGCTCGCCCACCCGACTTCCTCCTGTGGGTCATCATAATGCCCACACTTCCTGTGGGATCTGTCTTGTCCCTCCACCTGTATCTCTCTTCCCCATCCCCCATCCTCCTATGGGATCTCTCTTTCTCATCCCCCTTCCTCCTGTGGGATCTCTATTCCCCATCCCCCTTCCTCCTGTGCACTCTCTCCTCCCCATCAACTTCCTGCCGTTGGATCACTCTTCTTCATCCACCTTCCTCATGTGGGATCAATCTTTCCCATCCCCCTTCCTCCTGTGGGATCTCTCTTCCACATCCCCATTCCTCCTGTGGGATCTCCCTTCCCCATCCACTTCTTCCTATAAGATCCCCTCCCAATCCCCTTTCCTCCAGTGGTAACCCTTCCCATCCCCCTTCCTCCGGTGGGATCGCTTTTCGTGTGGTCACACATTTCCCGTTCCTCAGCTCCACCCATATGGCCTCTGTAGACGAACCCTCCGGGCTGTCCCATCTACGCACAGCTGTGAGATTCTCCCTGACTGGTCATGCCACTCCTCCCCCTTTCATCCCTATCCCCTATCACGTCTGAAATAATGGAAACCCGGAACATGAAGCTGCCAGTCCTGCCCCTCCTACAACCAAGTTTTACTAATAGCAATAATGTTGAAATCATCATGTGCCAATCCACAACCTAAACTCATCTGCCTTCCCTACAATACACCTTGCATTGAAATAGATGCACCTGAGAACATTTCTATCACGTAAAAACCTTTGATATCTGTCTATACAGGCAGTCCTCGCATGACCCTTATACTCCTCCACATCACTATCTGCTCTAACACTCTGGTTCCCCTCCCCCTGCAATCTAGTTTAAAACCCCCGGAGCAGAACTAGCTAACCTACCGGCAAGGAGGTTAGTTCCCTCCAGTTCAGGTGCAAACTGTCCAGTTCGAACTAGTCGCACCTCTCCTGGAAGAAATCCCAATTGTCCAGAAACATGAAACATGAAACCATTCCCTCAGCATGCACCCTCCCGCATGCACCATCCCCTCAGCCATCCCCCTTTAGCTGCATTATCTTCCTAGTTCTAGCCTCACTAGCACGTGGCACGGGTAGCAATCCACCTGTGAGATCTCGCTTTCCCATTTCCCTTCCTCCTGTAGCATCTCTCTTCCTCATTACCCATCCTCTTGTGGGATCTCTCTTCCCCAAAGCCCTTCCTCCCGAAGGATCTCTCTTCCCAATCCCTTACATCAGGTGGGATCACTCTTCCCCATCCCACTTCCTCCCGTGGCATCTATTTTCCCCATCCCTCTTCCTCCTATGGGATCTCGCCTACTCATCCCCCAACCTCCTGTATGATCTCACTTACCCACCCACTTCCTCCTGTCACATCTCTCTTCCCCATGCCCCATCATCCTATGGGATCTCTATTCCCCATTCCCCTTCCTTCTATGGGATTTCTCTCCCCCATCCACTTTCATCCTGTGGGATTTCTATTCCCCATTCCCCTTCCTTCTGTGAGATTTTTCTTCCCATTCCACTTTCCTCCTGTGGGATCTGGCTTCCCCATGCCCCATCATCCTATGGGATCTCTATTCCCCATTCCCCTTCCCCCTGTGGGATCTCTCTTCCCCATGCGCCATCCTCCTATGGGATCTCTGTTCCGCATCCCCCTTCTTCCTGTGGGATCCCCTCCCAATCCCCTTTCCTCCAGTGGTATCCCTTCCCATCCCCCTTCCTCCTGTGGAATCTCTCTACACCATCCCCCTTCCCCCTGCGAGTTCTCTCTTCCCCATCCCCCTTCCTCCGGTGGGATCGCTTTTCCCCTTCCCCTTTCCTCCTATGGGATCTCCCTTCCCCATCTCCCTTCCTCCTGTGAGATCTCTCTTCCCCATCCCCCTTCCTCCTGTGGGATCTCACTTTCCCTTCCCACATCCTCCTGTGGGATATCCCTTCCCCATCTCCCTTCCTCCTGCGGGAGCTCTCTTCCCATTCGCCCTTCCACCTGAGTGAACTCTCCTCCCCACACCCCTTCATAGAGTCATAAAATCATAAAACACCAGCGCACAGAAAACAAGCCATTCGGCCCTTCTGCTCTGTGCCGAAACTTTATTCTGCTTGTCCCTTTGACCTGCACCCAGTCCATAACCCTTCAGAGCTCTCCCATCCATACATCTATCTAATTTAATCTTAAAGCTTAAGAGTGAGTCCACATTTTCTACATCACATGGCAGCTCGTTCCACACTCTCACCACTCTCTCAGTGAAGAATTTCCCCCTAAACCTTTCCCCTTTCACCCTGAAGCCAAGTCCTCTTACAATTTATCTCTCCTAATCTATGTGGAAAGAGCCCATTCGCATTTAGCCTGTCTATACCCCTCAGAGCTTTGTAAACTTCTATCAAATCTCCCCTCATTCTTCTGCGCTCCAAGGAATAAAGTCAATTTCGCCTTGTAGCTCATCTCCTGAAGACCCGGCAACATCCCAGTAAATCTGCTCTGCACTCTATCAATCTTACTGATATATTTCCTGTAGTTAGGTGACCAGAACTGCACACAATATTCAAAACTTGGCCTCACCAATATCCTATACAATCTCACCATAACATCCCAACTCCTATACTCAATACTTTGATTTATGAATGCCAGGATGCCAAAAGCCTTCTTTACAACACTGTCTACCTGTGACGCCACTTTCAGGGAATTATGTATCTGAACTCCCAGATCCCTTTGTTCCTCCGCACTTCTCAGTGCCCTACCATTTACTGTGTATGTCCTACCTTGATTTGTCCTTCCAAAATGCAACACCTCACACTTGTCTGCATTAAAGTGGTGACTAGTGGTGTGCCTCAGGGATCTATACTGGGTCCAATGTTGTTTGTCATATGCATTAATGATCTGGATGATGGAATGGTAAATTGGATTAGTAAGTATGCAGATGATGCTAATATAGGTGGTGTTGTGGATAATGAAGGTTTTCAAAGCGTGTAGTTCAAAGATTTAGGCCAGTTAGAAGAGTGGGCTGAAAGATGGCAGATGGAGTTTAATGCTGATAAGTGTGAGGTGCTACATTTTGGTAGGAGTCATTCAAATAGGACATACATGGTAAATGGTAGGGCATTCAGGAATGCAGTAGAACAGAGTGATCTAGGAATAATGGTGCATAGTTCCCCGAAGGTGGAATCTGATGTGAATAGGGTGGTGAAGAAAGCTTTTGGTATGCTGGCCTTTATAAATCAGAGCATTGAGTATAGGAGTTGGGATGTAATGTTAAAAATCTACGAGGCATTGGTGAGGCCAAATTTGGAGTATTGTGTACAGTTCTGGTCACCGAATTATAGGAACGATGTCAACAAAATAGAGAGAGTACAGAGGAGATTTGCTAGAATGTTCCCTGGGTTTCAGCACCTAAGTTACAGGGAAAGGTTGAACAAGTTAGGTCTTTATTCTTTGGAGCGTAGAGGGTTGAGGGGGGACTTGATAGAGGTATTTAAAATTATGAGGGGGTTATATAGAGTTGACGTGCATAGACTTTTTTATTTCAGAGAGTAAGGGAGGTTAGAACAAGAGGGAATGAGTTGAGAGTGAAGGGGCAAAAGTTTAGGGGTAACACGAGGGGTAACTTCTTTACTCAGAATGGTGGCTGTGTGGAACGAGCTTCCAGTAGAAGTGGTAGAGGCAGTTTCGATTTTGTCATTTAAAAAAACATTGGCTAGGTATATGGACAGGAAAGGAATGGAGGCTTATGGGCTGAGTGCAGGTAGGTGGGACTAGGTGAGAGGAAGCGTTCGGCACGGACTAGAAGGGCCGAGATGGCCTGTTTCTGTGCTTTAATTATTATATGGTTACAAGTTATATGTTATAAATTCCATCTGCCATTTTCTGGCCCAGTTTTTCCAGTTGGTCCAGATCCTTCTGCAAGCTTTGAAAACTTTCCTCACTGTCCACAACGCCTCCATCTTAGTGTCGTCCGCAAACCTGCTGATCCAATTTATCACATTATCATCTAGATCATTGATATAGACAACAAACAGCAATGGTTCCAGCACAGATCCCTGAGACACACCACTAGTCACAGGCCTCCAGTCCGAGAAGCAATCATCCACTACCACTCTCTGTCTTCTCCCACACAGCCAATTCGAATCCAGTTTACAACCTCTCCATGGATACCTAGTGTCTGAACCTTTTGAACTAACTTATTAAGTGGGACATTGTCAAAGGTTTTACTAAAGTTCTCTGCCTATTGGGCGGTCTATAATACAACCCCATTCGTGTGGTCACACCTTTCCCGTTCCTCAGCTCCACCCATATGGCCTCTGTAGACGAGCCCTCTGGGCAGTCCCGTCTACGCACAGCTGTGAGATTCTGCTTGACTGGTAATGCCACTCCTCCCCCTTTCATCCCTCCCCCTATCACTTCTGAAACAATGGAAACCCGGAACATGAAGCTGCCAGTCCTGCCCCTCCTACAACTAAGACTTACTAATAGCAATAATGTCGATATCATCATGCCAATCCACGCCCTAAACTCATCTGCCTTACCTACAATACTCCTCGCATTGAAAGAGATACACCTGACAACATTTCTATCACGTACAAACCTTTGATTTCTGTCTATACAAGCAGTCCTCGCATGACCCTTATCCTCCGCCACCTCACTATCTGCTCTAAGACTCTGGTTCCCCTCCCCCTGCAATCTAGTTTAAAACCCCCGGAGCAGAACTTGCTAACCTACAGGCAAGGAGGTTAGTTCCCCTCCAGTTCAGGTGGAAACTGTCCAATTCGAACTGGTCACACCTCCCCTGGAAGAAATCCCAATTGTCCAGAAACATGAACCCCTCCCTCATGCACCATCCCCTCAGCCACGTATTTAGTTGCATTATCTTCCTATTTCTAGCCTCACTAGCACGTGGCACGGGTAGCAATCCATCTCTGGGATCTCACTTCCCCATTTCCCTTCCTCCTGTAGCATCTGTCTTCCCCATTACCCATCCTCTTGTGGAATCTCTCTTCCCCAAAGCCCTTCCCCCCCGAGGGATCTCTCTTCCCAATCCCTTACACCAGGTGGGATCACTCTTCCCCATCCCACTTCCTCCCGTGGCATCTATTTTCCTCATCCCTCTCCCTCATATGGGATCTCGCCTACTCATCCCCCAACCTCCTGTATGATCTCACTTCCCCACATACTTACTCCTGTCTCATCTCTCTTCCCCATGCCCCATCATCCTATGGGATCTCTATTCCCCATTCCCCTTCCTTCTGTGGGATCTCTCTTCCCCATCCACTTTCCTCCTGTGGGATCTCTCTTCCCCATGCGCCATCCTCCTATGGGATCTCTGTTCCGCATCCCCCTTCCTCCTGTCGGATCTCTTTTCCCCGTCACCTTCCACCTGTGGGATGTCTCTTCCCCAACACCCTTATTCCCGTGGTATCTCTCTTCCCATCCCCATTCCTCCTGTTCCATCTCTCTTCCCCATCCACCTTCCTCCTGTGGGGCCTGTTCCCATCCCCCACTTCCTGTGGAATCTCTCCTACTCATCCCCATTCCTCCTGTTGGATCTCTCTTCCCCATTCCCCTTCCTCCTGTGGAATCTCTCTTCCCCAATTCACTTCCTCCTGTGGGTAATCATAATGCCCCCTCTTGCTGTGGGATCTGTCTTTTCCCTCCACAATTCATCCTGATGTATCTCTCTTCCCCATCCCACATCCTCCTGTTGGATCTCTCTTCCCCATTCTCCTTCCAACTGTGGGATATCTCCTCCCCACCCTCTTTCTTCCTAGGGATATATCTTCCCCAACCCCCTTACTTCTGTGGGATCTCTATTCCCCATCCCCTTCCTCCTGTGCGCTCTCTCCTCCCCATCAACTTCCTGCTATTGGATCACTCTTCCCCATCCCCCTTCCTCCATGGGATATCCCTTCCCCATCCACCTTCTTCCTCTGGGATCGCTCGTGCATCCGACCTCCTCATGTGCGCTCTCTCTTCCCCATCCCCTTTCCTCCTGTGGGATCTCTCTTCCCCGTCCCTCCTCTTCCTATCGGATCTCCCTTCCCCATGCTCCTTCCTCCTGTGGGATTTATCTTCCCCACCCCCTTTCTTCCTGGTGGATTTCCCCTCCCCTTCCCGCTTCTTCCTGTGTGATCTCTCTTCCCTATCACCCTTTCTCCTGTGGTATCTCTCTTCCCCATCCCTTTAGCTCGGGTGGGTCTATTTCACTGTGTCCCATTGACATTTCTGCATTTTGGTCAGGAACACTTTTGTAACCATCGGGGAATGGGACAGAATATGTGGAGTTTACATGGTCACACCGACAGACGAAATTACTGACATTCGGCGAATACCCTGGAGCTGGGCAGTGAGGGACATTGACAGTGATGGGAACTCCGATCAGTGATTTACTGAAGGGTTTAATGTTTCCTAAAATATCCGAGTGAGAGAAATTCCCTCAGACCCACGGTTTGAATCACTTTGTTCATCAATCTGTCTGTTTGTGTTTAGACTTGGGCGGAATAAACTGGGAGATTCAGGAGTGAAACTGGTGTCTGCGGTTCTGAGGAACCCGGAGTGTAAAATACTGACACTGGGGTAAGTACCAGACTGTGGGAGATTGTGTTTACAGTCACTGAGTGTCTGACACTGAACATTAATGTGATCAGTAATTGTGTTACTGATGAACAGTGGGGATTTGTACCGTCTCCTGTCTCTCTGTGTCCTTCACCCTCACTCTCTCTCATCTCCAGGCTGTGGGGTGTCGGTCTCACAGATTCTGGTGCCGAGGATCTCGTCTCCGCTCTCAGTACAAACCCATCACTGACGGGGCTGAACCTGGGATCAAACTCGCTGACAGACCAATCAGTCCCCGCTTTCCGCCGCCTCATACTGACCCTCCCGAGTCTGGAGTGGATCTGGTGAGTGTTTTGTGTTAATGTTCAATGTGATAAAATATCAGCGGATCCGCGGGTTTTCTGGTGATATTTGTCTGTGAGTGTTGTTGAAACATTAACCCCGGTCCCCTGCTACTGACACTGTTGTGTAATGTTTATTTCATCTTTATTTTCACATATGTTTCAGGCTGGCGAGGAATCTGTTCAGTGAGACCGGAGAGAAGGAACTGAGATCTCGGCGGGGAGTTAGACCCGGACTGACAGTGATCGTGTGAACATCCCCGCCCGCAGGATGGGGACATTTGGCCGATTCCCCACCCTCCCCTTTAACTCCCGCCCTTACCATTAATGGCCGCGCGCCGGGGCTGATTCCCAACGGTTTTAGCGGAACCGGACTCGCGCTGTGTGTCGCTCGAGCGGTCCTGCAGTGACGTATTTCCGCCTGTTGTCAGGCGGCGCAGCTTCCGCCGGATGTGCGTGTTCGAGACTCCCACGTGACACCCCGGAGAATTACCCAGACAGAAAGAGACCGGGGGCCAGGGCGCAGTCTGGGACACCGGTATCCCGGGGTGGGGTGGGGGGGATTATCCCGGGAGAGAATCCTTTGGCTCCCTTTGCTGAGGACGGTGCATTGGGCAGCCTGGCCGATATAATGATATTAAATTGACAAATCCTTCGGCAGTGACCCTGGATCTGCAGCGATCCCGGACACGACCCTGAAGTGTGATTTTATAATCATCGGTTCCCCGATGCAGAGTGACGGTGAGAAACGGGACTGATTATTCAATCGGTCACTCGTTGTCGCCGGTCAGTTAATTGTGTGTGACTGAGAGAGTTGGAAGCAGCTTATTTATTCCCGCACGTCAGCAGCTCACACATTGTTTGATTTACATTTGTCATGATGAAATCAATAAACCGCTGTAACTTCCTGTCTTGGTGCCGGACTCGAGTTTTATTTGAGGTTTCTGCTGCCCCCCGAACCCTGCGCACTGCAACAGTGGGTCGGAGCTCCTCACAATGACACAGTAGCGTCTCAGCTCCAGGCTGAGGGAGGTCGGATGCCCAGGATCTCCACCAAAGCCCCTTCCTGGCTAACTGATCCCCGCAGACAGATAGAATTGACGATAATATCACACGTGAGACCAATAGGCAGTAGGTGCAGGAGTAGGCCATTCGGCCTACTAGCCAGCACCGCCATTCACTGTGATGATGGCTGATCATAAACAATCAGTACTCAGTTACTGCCCTCTCCCCATATCCCTTGACCCCGCTATCTATAAGAGCCCTATCTAACTCTCTCTTGAATGCATCCACAGACTTGGCCTCCACTGCCTTCTGGGGCAGAGCATTCCACATATCCACCACTCTCTGGGTGAAAAAGATTTTCTGCATCTCTGTTCTGAATGGCCTACCCCTTATTCTTAAACTGTGGCCTCTAGTTCTGGACTCACCCATCAGTGGGTACACGCTTCCTGCCTCTAGTGTGTCCAATCCCTTAATAGTCTTATATGTTTCAATCAGATCCCCTCTCATCCTTCTAAATTCCAGCGCATACAAGCCTAGTCGCTCCAATCTTTCAACATATGACAGTCCCGCCATTCCGGGAATTAACCTTATGAACCTATGCTGCACTCCTTCAATAGCAAGAATGTCCTTCCTCAAATTTGGAAACCAAAACTGCACACAATACTCCAGGTGTGGTCTCACCAGGGCTCTGTACAGCTGCAGAAGGACCTTTTTACTCCTATACTCAATTCCTCTTGTTATAAAAGCCAGCATGCCATTAGCTTTCTTCACTGCCTGCTGTACCTGCATGCTTGCTTTCGTTGGTTCATGTACAAGAACACCTAGGTCTCGTTGTACTTCCCCTTTTCCGAATTTGACTCCATTTAGATAGTAATCTGCCTTCCTGTTCTTGCCACCAAAGTGGATAACCTCACATTTATCCACATTAAACTGCATCTGCCATACATTTGTCCACTCACCCAACCTGTCCATGTCACCCTGCATTCTCATAACATCCTCCTGACATTTCACACTGCCACCCAGCACTGTGATATTAGCAAATTTGCTAATGTTACTTTTAATCCCTTCATCTAAATCATTAATGTATATTGTAAACAGCTGCGATCCCGAGTACAAGACAGATGGGGGATGGAATACCGAAGTTATACACGGAGTGAAGCTCCCTCCACCGTATGCCATTATACACTCCCAGGGTCAGACACAGAGTGAATCTCCCTCCACACCGTCCCATCACACACTCCAGGGGTCAGACACAGAGAGAAGCTTCCTCCACACCGTCCCATTACACACTCCCGGAACCAGACACAGAGTGACTTTCCCTCCACACCGTCCCATCACACACTCAAGTGTTCAGACACAGAGTGAATCTCCCTCCACACCGCCCCATCACACACTCCCGGGGTCAGACACACAGTGAATTTCTCTCCACACTGTCCCATCACACACTCCCGCGGTCAGACACAGAGTGAATCTCCCTCCACACCGTCCCATCACACACTCCCTGGTTCAGACACAGAATGAATCTCCCTCCACACCGTCCTATCACACAGTCCCTGGTTCAAACACAGAGTGAATCTCCGACTACACTGTCCCATCACACACTCCCGGGGTCAGACACAGTGAATTTCCCTCCACACCGTCCCATCACACACTTGCAATGCCAAACACACAGTGAAGCTCCGTCTGTACCATTCCATCACTCAATTAATCCCACCCTGCAAAATCTCATTTCAGGGAAGCAGACACCATCAAGTTGCGGGAGACTCCCGGAACTCCCGGGAGAGGTGGGATGTCTGCAGTAGAGTAGCTCCTTAGCGGCTAGTCAGCTAGTTTAAATAACGTTAGCTATGCTAATGAACGAATGACGGCCTTTAAACTCACCTCAACAGTGATTTAACCTCCCATGGGCAATAGAAAATTCACCGTTGTAAACAGTGCAGCGAGCAACACCGTCATTATTTTTGACCCCAATTAGGCAGTGGTACACTTCAGTGTAGTCTGGGGTGAAGTATGTTTTGTATTTTCTTTTTTTTTGAATCATCTCCATCTTCATTTCCCAAATCGTTTTATATTTCATTTTTTGGAATACTCTCCCAATCTCTCTCTCTCTCTCTCTCTCTCTCTCTCTCTCTCTCTCTCTCTCTCTCTCTCTCTCTCTCTCTCTCTCTCTCTCTCTCTCTCTCTCTCTCTCTCTCTCTCCCTCTCCCTCTCTCGCTCGTTCTCAAAAAAATCGATTTGCGGGATATTGTATATAATTTGCGGGCGTCAGGCAGCCGCTGTCAATATGCGGGAAGTTCCCGGAACTTCCGGGAGAGGTGGGATGTCCGACCCTTCACTTGAAATGGCCGCTGGGGAGGGAGTGACGGCTTTGGTAGAAGTGAGCACAAGAGAGGGAGGGACGCGCTGATTTAAAATGGGCGAATCCTTGGTTAATGTGGCCGCCAGGGATGGAGTGAGACACTGACTTACAATGGCCACTGTCGCACTCAGAATCTATGGCGAAGGAACATACGGTGCCCATGGATACAATCCCGGGATCGAGTGTGTTATTGATTGTAATAACAGTATTTTAATTTATGTATTATATAGTTTTGCGTACTGTATATATGTTTTAATTCTAATGATGTTGTAATTGAATAAACTAATGTATATATCTCAGATATTCACACATACACATATACATGTGGGTTTTGGGGAGGAGGGGTGAGGGGTTTGGGAGGAAGAGGAGTGATGGGACGAGGAGTGGACTGATGAGCCGGTGAGCGTGGCGAAGTCACTGACTCAACAGGGGACGGAAAGGGGAGGGGCGAATGTTCCTGCCACAAACTGGTGGCCGACATGGAGAAGATAAAGACGGGGTGAGGAGGAGTGAAACGACAGGAAGGGAGCGGGAGTGCTGGGACGGGGAGGGAGGGGATGTAATTGGGAGGGAGAGGATGTAATGGGACGGGAGGGAGTGGTCTGATTGGACAGGGTGGGGAATGTGGGGGAGTGACTTTTTCAATAGTGGAAGATGAATGGGTGGTGACCATTGCCTTCGCAAATAAGACGAGCTGCAAGAAAGGGGGCGTGCTCGGAGGCAAGGGGGGCGGGGGGTGGTCGGGAACGCTGCCAGGGCTGATGAGACGGAGAGTTGAGTGCCCCAACAGAGGGAGAGAGGAGCGACTCAGTCAACGACGGAGGGAAGGGATCGGGTGCGGGAGCAGAATTTCCCATCAGAAAACGTTCATCACCCAGGATGTGGTGGATGGCGGAAGAAATGGGAAAGGGTGTCAGGAGTGATGGGGTGAGTAGGGGAGTGAATCACTGGGTAACAGAGCGAGAGAGAGGGCGATGAGGAGAGGTGAAGATTGGCATCGCAAAATGGCACCCAACCAGCATACGATGCAGAGCATCGAGGTGGTGGGGAGAGGAGAGCGAGGGGAGGGAGGGAAGGTGTTTGCGAGTGATGGGATGGGAAAGGAGGGTGATACGATAGTGAGTGTGAGGGAGTGACGGAATTCGTTGTCGAGGAAGTGGGAAGGAGGGTCTCACACTGTCACAAAATGGCTGTCGGCAGAAGGTTAAATGGAGAGTCGGGAGATCGGGCACCGATGGATAGGAGAGGAGGGTTGAGGAGTTGAGATTGGATAAACAGGGAGGGAAGTGAGTGGAAGGTGAGGAAAAGGGTGTGCCCCATTCTATCATGGTGGAAGAGCGGTTGTCAATGGTAACCATCACAAAATGGCCGCCAGCCAGGGTGAAATGGGCGGTGATAGAGGGGGAGAGCGAGGGGACAGAGAGCGGAGTGTTTCAGGAGTGACGGGAGCCGAGAGTGGGAGAGGGCGACTCGTAACAAGGGAACTGGAACTGGGGGTGTTCCCACGGGGAGGAATGTGCCCAGCACCGTTACCCTCCTTCCCCCTCCGTCTCCAAAATCCCGCTTTGATTTTTCTTTCGGCGCCGAGCCTCAGGTCGCTCGGCCTGAATCCCTCAGGCTGTCCCGTGGAGTGGGGCCCGTCAAAGGCAGGAGTGGGCGCCGGCTTGCCGGAGAAGACGGAGGCGAGTTCTGGCGGTGCGGGCTGGTTGGCGTGAATCACCACCATTTTCTGCAGGGTGGGGGAAAGGGAAGGATCAGATTGAGGAGGGGAGGGGAGAATGTGGAGGGCAGGGGAGAAAGTGAAGATGAGGAGAGATGAGTCCCACTACCCACTCCCTCAACCTCTCTCACCCTCCCTGTCCCCTCTTCTCTCTCCATCACATCCCCCACCTCTCTCTCCCCACCCATCCTCCTCTCTCCACCCCTCTCCCCACCCTATCCTCCTCTCTCCACCCCTCTTCCCACCCTATCCTCCTCTCTCCACCCCTCTCCACACCCTATCCTCCTACCACCCCTCTCCCCACCCTATCCTCCTCTCTCCACCCCTCTCCCCACCCATCCTCCTCTCTGCACCCCAATTCCCACCCTATCCTCCTCTCTCCAACCCTCTCCCCACCCTATCGTCCTCTCTCCTCCCCTCTCCCCATCCTATCCTCCTCTCTCCACCCCTCTCACCACCCTATCCTCTCTCCACCCCTCTCCACACCCTATACTCCTCTCTCCACCCCTCTCCCCACCCTTTTATTCCTTTTCTGCCCCATCTCTCGGAACTGTCTAGTCCATCAGCAATAACAGGAACGATTCTCTGATCCCCGATAAAGTATGAAATTGTAAGTATTATCTCGGATAAATTCCCTCGTGTAAAAGACAGTGATGTGCGAGTTTGCATTTAAACAATCGTTATCAGACGAAAAATACAGACATTGGCAAGAAATTATTCCGTTTTAGCGTAGCAGGCAATCACATGTGTGGTACCGGACAGAATGGAACCCGTCTGTCACGATATAGACTGTATCGATTATGTGAATTAGATCGGGAACGGGCGTTTTATTCTTTTCTGCCGTTCCCGGCGAGGTGAAATTGGGTGATGTGAGAATTATGAGGACGGGTTTTATTGTTCCCGGCGAGGTGAAATTGGATGATGTGAGAATTATGAGGACGGGTTTTATTTTTCCCGGCGATGTGAGAATTATGCGAACGAGACATATTTATTTGGCGTCCCGGGCGAGGTGAAATTGGGCGATGTGGAGAATTATTAGGACACTGGGATGATCCAGTGCAATTTTGTGAATCTCGATGTGTGCGAAAATCCATGGCAATTAAAAAATATCGTGGATAAATGTACTGTATGGGGAAAATTAAAAGCGAAGTGTTACCAAAATAGCGACTTGCATAATATATTGGAAATTTCTCGTGTGCCAATTCTCAGGTCGCCTGGAATACTGTTCACTGTTTACGTGTAAATAGGACAACCCGTCAGATTCAGAGATGGTCAGTTGATATTCTCAGCAAGAAACTTTTATCCCCCTGTCAGAGTAATGTTTTCCTACTCCAGCTTCGCCTCGACATTATGAGGCAAAATTTGGAGTGTCGCGTGTAACTTGTGCTCCGTGCTTAAGAAATACCGACTCGCAATAGGGGAATGTTCACCATCTTGGGCTCTGACGTGGCTGTACTGTGACGGGGATTGGATCACGTGGACTCGACGCTCCGTCACGAAGCTGCTTCATTCAAACAATGACCTGTGCATTCATTCACACTGAGCAAGATGAATGATTTGCAAATATTGCCGTTAATCTCTATCTGAGATTACACGGTCGGCACAACATTGCGGGCCGAAGGGCCTGTAATGCGCTGTAGATTTCTATGATTCTATGATTGACAGTCTGGGTGCAGGGAATATGTATCCTGTACCGTGCAGTCGAGGCCTATGAGGCAAAATTTCAGAAGAATGAATACGGATCATGACGGATATCAGATGAAATTCTTTACCGCTCGTGAGTGGTGAATCATTGGAATCCGATAGCAGTGAATCTGAGGTTAACAGTAACTCAACCTTCGCCTTGATGGGTAGTGGAGAGCGATTAAGTTGAGGGTGCCCGATTGCCAATCATATTGTTTATGTCATTCCGTTCTCTTTCTCCAGTGAATTTAGTGCGATTGTCATCTTGACCCGGGGAAAGTGCGGCCTCTCCTTCTGCACCACGCGGTACCTGGTGGCCATGGCAGCGGCGGATCCACTGGACATTATCACTGAGGCAACACGAGTGAATCTGCAGATGCTGGAAATAAATAAAAACACAAAATGTTGGCAGAACTCAGCAGGCCAGACTGTACCTAGGGGAGGAAGCATCCTGATGAAGGGTTTCGGCCCGAAACGTCGTCACTACCTCCTCCCATAGATGCTGTCTGGCCTGCTGAGTTCTGCCAGCATTTTGTGCTTTTAGATAGATAGATAGATAGATAGATAGATAGATAGATAGATAGATAGATAGATAGATAGATAGATAGATACTTTATTCATCCCCATGGGGAAATTCAACATTTTTTCCAATGTCCCATACACTTGTTGTAGCAAAAACTCATTACATACAATACTTAACTCAGTAATAATATGATATGCATCTAAATCACTAACTCAAAAAGCATTAATAATAGCTTTAAAAAAAAGTTCTTAAGTCCTGGCAGTTGAATTGTAAAGCCTAATGGCATTGGGGAGTATTGACCTCTTCATCCTGTCTGAGGAGCATTGCATCGACAGTAACCTGTCGCTGAAACTGCTTCTCTGTCTCTGGATGGTGCTATGTAGAGGATGTTCAGGGTTTTCCATAATTGACCGTAGCCTACTCAGCGCCCTTCGCTCAGCTACCGATGTTAAACTCTCCAGTACTTTGCCCACGACAGAGCCCGCCTTCCTTATCAGCTTATTAAGACGTGAGGCGTCCTTCTTCTTAATGCTTCCTCCCCAACACGCCACCACAAAGAAGAGGGCGCTCTCAACAACTGACCTATAGAACATCTTCAGCATCTCACTGCAGACATTGAATGACGCCAACCTTCTAAGGAAGTACAGTCGACTCTGTGCCTTCCTGCACAAGGCATCTGTGTTGGCAGTCCAGTCTAGCTTCTCGTCCAACTGTACTCCCAGATACTTGTAGGTCTTAACCTGCTCCACACATTCTCCATTAATGATCACTGGCTCCATATGAGGCCTAGATCTCCTAAAGTCCACCACCATCTCCTTGGTCTTGGTGACATTGAGACGCAGGTAGTTTGAGTTGCACCATATCACAAAGTCCTGTATCAGTTTCCTATACTCCTCCTCCTGTCCATTCCTGACACACCCCACTATGGCCGTGTCATCAGCGAACTTCTGCACATGGCAGGACTCCGAGTTATATTGGAAGTCAGATGTGTACAGGGTGAACAGGACCGGAGAGAGTACGGTTCCCTGTGGCGCTCCTGTGCTGCTGACGTCGTTTTATATCAACTCAATTATCATTAGTTTCCCGTTTGTTTCCTGAACGTCACCTCTGTGTGCACTGTTCCCCGTGTCCTGTCCCGCGTTGCCGTGAACTGTTCCGTCTGGTTCACCGTCACTTTCACCTTCGATCGGTTTGTTGCCATTAACTGAAAACGAAGTACTGCACGGGGAGAACGGCGGCCGTGGTTCTAGCGCCATCTAGCGGTCTGTCCTGTCTGAAAAACGGCCCACTCTACTTCACTTACAGAGAGATCATTAACAATGTCCCATGGTTCTGTTATCCGAAGCCAAGTTACTTCACTGAACCGGCGTGGGTGGCGTATGACTGGTTTGACATCGTGTTGACTCCGTTCCTCCCATTCGGCGTAATTCTGCTGCTCAACGCTCTGACACTCAGGCACATTTTAGTGGCCATTCGGGTCCGTAGTGGGCTGAGGGGTCAGATCAAGGGGGAAAACAGCAGTGACCCGGAGATGGAGAGCCGGAAGAGGGCTGTGGTTTTGCTCCTCACCCTCGCCGGCAGCTTCATCCTCCTGTGGATGACGAAAGTCGCAGAATTTATCTACAACTATCATCACCGGGATAGGAACACGGGGGAATGCCTCGGAAATTATTTCCGCCTATGCCGGGTATTTGCTAAGGAATTTCAGCTGCTCCACGAACACATTCATTTACGCCGTCACTCAGTCTAGATTCTGAGAGCAGGTGAAAAGCGCGGTGAGATATCCGTTCATCTCAGTACTCCGGTTCATTAACAGAGCAACCCCCTAACGAAGCACAAACCTGCTCACTGTCAGACTCGTGACGTTGTATATCCATCTCCCATCAGTGACGGAATTCTCATTCCCAGGTCAATGTGTCGGGTGAATGACATCATCCTGCAATATCCGGGTATGAGCAGCAATGCCGCCCCTCCTCCCTATCCCCCCCCCCCCCCCATCCCCTTTAAAGCACTGAAATCCAGGAATATTGAGAATCCATTCCTGCCCTGGTGCCAGCCAAGTCTCTGTAATGGCCACTACATCATAATTCCATGTATGTATCCAAGCTCTCAGTTCATCACCTTTGTTCCTGATGCTTCTTACATTGAAGTACACACACTTTAGCCCTTCGACCTTACTACCTTTTCACTCTTTATTCTGCTTCTCTTTCCTCAAAGCCTCTCTATATGTTAGATCCGGCTTTACTCCATGCACTTCTTCCACTGCTCTATCGCTCCGGGTCCCATCCCCCTTACAAATTAGTTTAGAGATGCTTATTTTTTTCTGTAAGAATGCAGCATTATTTGAAGATATGTAAACTGCATCAATTGTCAGTTGTCAGCAGAAGTGACCAAGCTCTAGGTTACCTTGACAGAAAAAGATATTCGCAGTGGCGACTAAGGGGTGCACTCTGGTTTATTTCAGGCTGGAGAGGGGTGTGGAGTTTTGAAACCAATGACTTTCAGCGCCACCATTGTTAATTGAGCACATCCGGGGTGGTGAATCACACACCGCTGGTCATACCTTTTCTGACCGTCCACCCACTGTCTGGACTCGTCCCATTTATCAGCATTCGGCAGTTTCAATGCTCATCCACTGCGTTAATGCTGTGAAGGGACCTGCCTCTACGACCACCTTGGGCAGAATGATCCAGAGTTTAACTACATTTGAGTGAAAAATCTCTTCTATGCACTACTTGATCTTTCATCGATCCGGTTATTGTTACTATTCTAAAGACCTGTTGAGTATATGCCCGCAGGACAAAAAATCTCGGTATGTCATGTATGTACTCTAACAATAAAATTTACTTTGACTATTGCTACTTGTCATGCAGATCAATATTTTGCTTGAGAATGTACAGGGTACAGTTAGTAAGTTTGCAGCAAGTGAGATCGAACACTTTTTTTAAAGGCAGTAAGTATAAACATTCCCCTTTGTTTCTCTTTCTGCATTCGGCCTCCCTTCCCCTTACTACCTTCCCTCTCCTCCCTCATTGTACTCATTGGTTAAGTTTGAGGGGTCATAGAATTTAGGGGAATTTGAAGGGGAACTCTTCATTCAGTGGTTGGTGGGGTGTGGAATGAGCTGCCCACGGTAGTGCTAGATGCCAGTCTGATTTAGGCACTAAAGAGCCGAGGCAGCAGAAACCAAATAAAAGTTCAGACGCGAGGAAATCTGCAGATGCTGGAAATTCAAACAACACACACAAAATGCTGGTGGAACACAGCAGGCCAGGCAGCATCTATAGGGAGAAGCACTGTCGACGTTTCGGGCCGAGGCCCTTCGTCAGGACTAACTGAAAGGAAAGATACTGAGATTTGAAAGTAGTGGGGGGAGGGGGAATTACGAAATGATAGGAGAAGACCGGAGGGGGTGGGATGAAGCTGAGAGCTGGAAAGGTGATTGGCAAAAGTGATGGACGGGAGGCCTAGGGAGAAAGAAAGAAAGAAAGAAAGGGGGAGGGGAGCACCAGAGGGAGATGGAGAACAGGCAGAGTGATAGGCAGAGAGAGACAAGAAAAAACCCAACAAACAACTAAATATGTCAGGGATGTGGTAAGAAGGGGAGGAGGGGCATTAACGGAAGTTAGACTAGATGGGCCGAAGGGCCTATTTCAGTGCCGGTGTGCTTTGTGTGCCTAATAATATTCTGATTTCCTGCCAGCAGCCCTACACCGCTCCTGCTGCACTCCACCCTCCCGATTCCCATCCTCCTTTGACCCCGACAGATGTACAAAGACTCAAGAGGTATTGCAGATGCTGGAAATCTAGAGCGATGCACACAATGGTATGTGCATCTCTACACACAGCAGACGTTTCGGGCCGAGATCCTTCATCGGGACTGGACACGCAGCGGGAAAGACTGGAGATGACGCGTTACAAACTCGCTTTCCTCTCAAAGTTGACAACTCCGTACGGTGTGAAGGTCTCTGACAGTCTAGATACATATATGTGGCTATGACGTTTGCATAGTACTGTATACTTGGGTTAAATAGAGAACTGATTTGTCTTCATTCTTGGCTGTAGGCTGTAGGTGTGGAATAGACTGCGTTAGCCTTAAGGAAGATCAATGTATAGAATCACAAAAAATGATCAAAGTGTTGAATTAATACATCTCTTCTATAGTTACTCCTGAGACGGACATAGTTTGTGAGTTTCCCCGGAGGAAACTGCGCTGTCTGAGGCATATCAACGTTAGAATGGATGAAGTGCTGGAGTTCTTCATGAATGCCCCCAGATCCTCGCCATCCTTATCCCAGGATATTATGAGAAAGAAGAGCGCAGGATGTTGCGACCTTGGCAGAGATCTTTGCGCTTGCCTTATCAAGAAGCAATGACTTGTAATGCCAGCAGACAGCTAATGTTGTACCTTTGGTATGGGAAACGGAGAACAGACAGGGACTGAGTGGTAGATGAGATTTACAACGGTGGAGAGTCAGTTAATGGATGGGATTCAGATGGGCAGAATTTAGCAGCAGAGGCAAGTAGTGTCGCCGGTAGGGCGTCAGTTTGACCGAGTGGGTAAAGAAGGGACAGGAGGAATGGAACGTATGGAGGTGTGGGGTATGCACTTTGGAACGATCGATTAAATTTCAGAGAAGTTTCCAACTGAGAAGAAAATTCGGAAATAAGAGATGTATGTGGACAAGAGTCTTTGACTGGATTCCTTGAAGGCGAACTTGTGAGTTAATTCGACAGTAACGAAGGCAAATGCAATGCTGGCATTCATTTCAAGGGGAGTCGAATTTGATGCCACAGAAATGGTGCCGCGTAAGCCATTGGATGTAGTGACGCAAAAGCTTGAAATGTTCTTGATTGGTGTGGGGGGTTAACGGCTTTCGCGATAAAGAAGGATATTGTGGTTGTGGAGCAGAACAAAGGACAAAGAACGGCTGAGGAACTCGATGGAATAAAGAGCCCATTCTGCTCGTGTGTCTTGTTGGTTTGATCGTCAGCTCATCCCATATGACCATTTGAATTAACCACCAGGCCTCCGCCTGAAGTTTACTGATGTGCCTATGCACGCTTCTACAGTTGGTGTTCGTCAAAATTCTATGTTAACCTCCGATAAAATACCTAGGGAAATGAGAAATACAGGCAGCTACTTCACAATGTCGGGAAGCTACCTTGAGAAATAGACTGTCCGCTGCGGGTGCTGAAGGATCTGTTCCTGAGCTGTTTCTCTCTCGGGCTCTAACCAAGTTTATCCTCGCCTCTGCCACGTTCTCTGGCGACTGCCCGTTCGGTGGTAATATGATGGAAAACTGTGAGACCGCCTCTGAGAAGAACTGAGATATTCTGTTTATTAATTATTTGAATAATTGGTGCGAGCGGATATTTCGCTGCGTTGATGAACTGCTCTCTGAACTTGGACTGAGTTACCCTGTAAATAAACGTGTTTGTACAGCAACTTAATACCATCAGCATGTCTCCGGTGTGTTGAAATATATATTCCGAATCGTTGTAATTATTCTGATCCAATCCGGAAATCGTGTAATAAAGGAATTCGGCAGCATACACCGACCACAGGATGATGAAGCTTCCGGAGATGGTGAGAAGTAAGATCACAGACCTCCTCCTGCTCTCCATCTCCGGGTCACTGCGGTTCTCCGCCTTGTTCTGACCCCTCAGCCCCTTACGGACGCGACTCGTCACTAAAATGTGTCTGACTGTCAGCGCGTTGAACAGTAGTATTAACAGGAAAGGGAGTAATGGCGTTAGAACGGTAGAAAACCAGTCATCTCCCACCCACCCTGGAGCCGTATAGTAGACAGGCTTTATAATACAGTCCAAGGATATATTGTCAACCACTTTCAGAGGACGATATCTAAAGAATTCGGGCACATTTTTAAAACAGAACAGAACGCCGGTTGTTGTCAGAATCACAGCCGCTGTTTTCCCGGTGCAATACTTCGCTTTCCACTTCTGACAGCAGATGGCGACAAACCGATCAAACGTAAAAAAGTGACGGTGAACCAGACAGAACAGTCAATTGATGCCTCTCCCAGGGCAGAGATCGCACTGCACACCGGGGTGATGTCCAGGAAAGTTCCGGGGAAGTAATAATAACTGACCCGCCACAATATGAGTTCAAAGATGATGGTTAGAAGTTCCGCCGTTGCCATGGCCACCAGGTAGCGAGTGGTGCAGGTGGAGACGCCGCATTTACCCCGGGAAAAGATCACTATCGCCACCAAATTCACTGGGGGAGCAGCAAAAAAAAACCAGTTAATAGCTGTTTCGTCGCTCTCTATGTCGCAGGGCAGAAATAAGCGGGTAACTGAGAACAATGAAACTTTGCAGGGAACTCATTTCTGGAGGATTCAGAGTCGTAGAGCGGGAGACCCGAATGCCTAAGTCGACTGCATTCTGTGCGATAGGGTCCGATATTCGGTTCAGGGAGAGGAGTAGTGTTTGATAGTGTTTAATAGCTGATCACCGAGCGCGGTTTGGAGAAATCAATATGAATCTCCCACCATTGCGGTTTCGAATGAGGTGCAAAGCCTGAACGCCTCAGCAACTTTGTCACGATGGAGATCGCTGTGTTCTCGTCACCTATGTTATGTCAGTCTCCCCATACCGCGAGGCCGCGCTCCCCCCCCCCCTCCTCTGACAATTCACAAATATCAAAGCGAAGGTATTTCACCCGTTCGCATGACTTAGTCTTATTTCCCTCGGGATCAATAAAGTGTGTCTGTCTGTCTGTCTGTCCCCTCCTCGACTCTGGATGGTCAAGCGTCCACAGGGAAGCAGCATGGCTTTTCTTTTCTAAAGTCTCCAACTACTCTCGGCCACTGTTTCCTATACGCAATGCAAGGCATACAACCAGAAAACTTCCATTTTCACTTTGAAAGATTTTGCCGACCCTCTGAGTGTTCAGCTATTTTGCACGTTCCTGCTTAAGCCATCCAACTTCCAAAGGAAAGACAATATAGGCACCTCAAAATATTTGCCACTTTTAGGGGTTACTCCGATTTACTGCAGCATTATTCTAAATGCTACGACGCGTATGGTTCCAGGGCGGAGTATCGCATATCCTTAACCCGACTGACCTCTAAAGGAAACCCCTCTTCACTTCATGAATAATAAGGCGTGGAGAAAAACAAATCAGGTTGACTAAAATGCAGACAGACACTTATTCTAATGTTAGAACCTCCTCACGATGATACAGAGTCAAACTCACAAGTGATTTCTACCGTTCTCCCCTGAATCACACTGGTGATCCGCTTCCCGCATCCCCTTCAACTCTCAGCAAATCCTCAGAATACAGCGCAATACGCTCCAATTTGAACTTAAAGCGAGTTTCACTTTAATACGGATAACAGCAAGTCGGCCGTAAAGATGCCGAGTGCGCAGGATTGTCGGAGTTAACTTCGACAGCGGCTTTACGCTGATAAATGAAACTTCCCTTCCATGATTCCATCTCCCAGATCTTCCACTCCGTGTCCATTGCAACGGCCAGTTGGATTTTATCCGAGGGCACAGATTAAATTGCAAGGGAATTTCTGAACGAGCACAGAGTTTTTTCACAATGTCTGCACCGCACTCACTGATTCACCGGCCTCACAACTCGGTCACTAACTGAAGGAGTTCAAAGACCGCGCACACAGAACTGCAAACATTTGTTCACCTATGTTCTTACCAGGAACACCAATAACGGCGATGATCATGTAATATATCTTTCTCACACGGTAAAACGCTTCAAGCATGCTGTGTGAGATTCAGCCTGTCTTCCAGCTGCCCGCGATCTCGCCCAAGAAACTCTGAGCTGATGAATCTCCACGGTCATTCATTTATACTCGCACCAGCACACTGAATATTCAATACTACACAAGGCTGACGTGTCTTCCAACAGCTGGGGTAAAAATAACGATGATGCCATTCAATAAAAATCCCAGTTGTGATGAGGTATGGAGAGGTTGACGAAATTGCAAAATCGCAAAGATGAAGAAATGACGATTGGAGAAGTCAGTGAATGTTGTTGTGAAACACGCTCAGGCTCGCCTCTCGATTCTATGATTGCTATTGTTGATCGTGTCCACGCCTCGGCTCCACTAATGCGATACGTCATTGGGCTGCTCTGCTTCTCTCTGGGAATTTTCTCTGTTGTTGAACACAACAATGGAAATTTAACAACGAAGAAGTTCTTCGTACCTTTTTATAATACAGCGCAGAGTATTAAACTAAAATCTGCCAATACAGATGCCTTGTGCAGGAAGGCACAGAGTCGACTGTACTTCCTTAGAAGGTTGGCTTCATTCAATGTCTGTAGTGAGATGCTGAAGATGTTCTATAGGTCAGTTGTGGAGAGCGCCCTCTTCTTTATGGTGGCGTGTTGGGGAGGCAGCATTAAGAAGATGGACGCCTCACGTCTTAATAAGCTGGTAAGGAAGGCGGCTCTGTCGTGGGCAAAGTACTGGAGAGTTTAACATCGGTAGCTGAGCGAAGGGCGCTGAGTAGGCTACGGTCAATTATGGAAAACCCTGAACATCCTCTACATAGCACCATCCAGAGACAGAGAAGCAGTTTCAGCGACAGGTTGCTATCGATGCAATGCTCCTCAGACAGGATGAAGAGATCAATACTCCCCAATGCCATTCGGCTTTACAATTCAACCGCCAGGAGTAAGATATGTTAAAGTGCCGGGGTTAGGACTCAATGTACCTAAGTAAACTACTTAAGAACTTTTTAAAAGCTATTATTAATGCTTTTTGAGAGAGTGATTTAGATGCATATCATATTTTTACTGAGTTAAGTATTGTATGTAATTAGTTTTGCTACAACAAGTGTATGGGACATTGGAAAAAAAATGTAGAATTTCCCCATGGGGATGAATAAAGTATCTATCTATCTATCTATCTATCTATCTATCTATCTATCTATCTATCTATCTATCTATCTATCTATCTATCTATCTATCTATCTATCTATCTATCTATCTACCTAAAATAGCATCCAGGATTACGAAGATACTGAACGGATGCAGATTAATCAAATTAATAAACGCTTTGTCGTGCGCCTCAGCTCCATCGACAAAAAGCAGGTATTCCCAGTGGCCAAGCAATTCCGTTCCACTTCCCGGTCCTTCTGTGACATGGCCTCATCTTCCGCCCTAATGAGTCCACTTTCAGTTCGGATGTGCTACTCCTCGTATTCCATCCAGCAAGGCTCCAATCGGTTTAACTAGCCAGATATTTTTCTGTTCCTCCTTCCTCCTTGTTTACTTCTCCACTCTAACCTCGGTTCTTGGCCTACCTAACTCCGCCCCCGACAACTCTCCCCCTTTACTGCCTCCTATGAGCAATTTTCTCAGTGAGAGTGATTACCGCGTTACCCGTCGCCTACAGTCTGGCACTCTGGGAAACAGCGAAGTTCTCCCCTCTCCGCCTCTGTCCATCGACGAAGTTCAAAGCAAATTTATTTCCTGTTTTTTCATGTCTGCGTCTCCCCCTCGACTCCCCGTTTCTCACCCACACAAAAGGTGACGTTTGGCTCGCTCCTTTTCAATACTGCAACTACCCTTCTGACCGGGGCTCCTTCACCCCCTGTCAAGCGATCCGATCATATTCCTTCTTCTCCAGCCATTTCCACTAATCTACTCCCAGCCTCTTATTTCACTCCCCTACCTCACCAAAGTGGATTCATCTCTCACATTCTAGCCTGTCCTCCTTCTCCTCCTACCGCATCTCCCTTTTTCTTGTACCTTTCCCTTTCTTTTCCAGCTCTTATGAAGGGCCCCGGCCCGTAACGTCGACTGTTTATTCATTGTCATAGATGTTGCTTCACCTGCTAAGTAACAGAAGTGAGTCGACCCCCATCACACACCAGATATTTCCGTGTTTTATCCCTTCCCTCCCTCCATTCAAACGTTAATATCCCAGCCTAATACCGACCTACCCTCCATCTACTCAATGAGTACTACACCATTATTACAAACCAATTCTGCCCTCCCCCCACACTCCGATTAATATCTCCCGTACCCCTAACAGTCCCTCCCTCTACACAACGATTATTGCATCATTATTTCAAACCCATTCTGTCCTTCCTCCTCTCTCCGATTAATATTCCCCCCTAACATTTCCTCCCTCTACACAACAGATAAAACACCATTATTACAAACCCATTCTGTCCTCCCTCCTTCTGTCCTCCGATTAATATCTCCCGTACCCCTACATCCCCTACCTCCATACACCCATTAATTCGCCAATAAGTATCATTACGCTCAGCTCTCTTTTCGAAAAATAATTAATTTCACCGTCAATTCCCACCCTCTTCTCTCCCCGTGCAACCAATGTGGAAGAAAATTAAAGTTTGAATTAAATTTTGTCGTCAAGCTTCGCTTGCATGTTATTGACCAAGATTAGGGTCATGAGGGTGACAGGATAAGACAGATTCTGAATTGCCTGTACGAACTAATAATGGTTCATGCGAATATTAAGGTATTGCTGGCCTTTGTCCGAGAAACAAAGCGACGTACAGACTGTCTGTCTCAGGCCAGGAATAGGGTGTTGTTAACCGTTGTCCGAGTCTGTCTGGCTAATAGTGGAACTGAGTGTGGAAATGCAGTTCTAATCTTGTGTACCGGACGGAAATTTTCTCGACTGGCTAATACCTAACACGCGCTTCTTGAAATCGCTGACGAACGGATAGTAAATATAACGTGTAAGAATTGTAAATATTGCCTATAAGGAATATTGAAATTTATGTAGTTGAAGGATGGTCTCATCAGTAACTGGAGGAAGAAACTGGGTAATAATATCGAGTCATCTCTGCAATCGAGACCCACAGATTCTCGGACAAAGGCGCCGATGAATGAGAATACACGGAAGACGGTCGGAAGGTATTTGGTTGGTTTTCCTGCGGTCCCACGCGGAGACGGTTTGTTTGCAAACGGGAGACAGCAGGTACTCTGTAACTGTGTCGTGAGATCTCTGTGGGTGGAGCTGTGGAGGTTGTCTCTATAGCGGATACATTGATGGCAAAAAATTCAGCACCGGCGAAGTGAAACATAAGCTGGGGGTGGAGATCCTAACTGGGATTTAGAGTATATGATGAGCTGTTTTACAAATGGGAAGAAGTGGATGAACGAAACCAGTCTCCGAAGATTAAAGCTAAAAAAAAAAAGAGAACAATTTACGCAGAAGGCAGAGGAGCCCCCATTAGGACCCCCTTTCCGTGAAGGCCTCAGGCACTGGAATATATCCTTCAATAGCAAACCACAATCTCCTCCCACACTTAATATGGAACTTCCGGAAAGAACAGAAATGCCAGTTTGGGTGTCCCGGCATTGTGCCCGCCTGCAGTATCGGCAACAACAGCTACAGCTGAGGAGGGGCCGACGCATAGCCCACTGTTCCAAGGTCCTTGTGTTATGGTATGGGATGTCCTGATACTTAAAGCCTGGAAGCCGGCTGTGGTACACAACGCGAATAGCGAATTAAACCTGTAGCCTTCCATGACTGGTTGGTCCAGACTTGCCAAAGTTTTAATCCATTGCCTAGAGATTTCCTGACATTACTCATGGTAGTCAATGGAACTTCCTGATCAGGAGTTGGAACAGGATGTCCCAATGCGCCGCAAGGACCATAAGGGGACGGGGCTCTTCCACCGGGGAAGGATGGGATGGGAGTCCTACTGACGGAATGAATGATTGGCTGAACAGAGCAAAAGATGCCACTCTCGGAGGAGCCGGGCAACTCAGTGACGTTGGAGAAGTAACTGAATGTCAGTAAAAGAAGGCGGAGACTACTAATTTTTGTGTCTGTTGTAAAGATACTTTGGAATCTCGCGCAGGGATACTCCTGGCAGAAAACAACCCACAGCAACCGCAAACATTTATTAATTGTCTCAGAGCAGAGGTGGAACGCACTTTTAAACTGACCGTTCTGAAGTGGCATTACCGACAGACAACAGAAGTATTAAGTTTTCAGAGATAACCAGAGACCATATGGAAGAGCCACTGCCAGAGTCGTTTGAAATAAAGAGAGGGAACATTTTGTTTAGAAACATAGAATCATAGAAAACCTATAGCACAATACAAGCCCTTCGGCCCACATGGCTGTGCCAAACATGTTCTTACTTCAGAAATTAGCTAGGGTTACCCATAGCCCTCAAGTTTTGTAACAGCCATGTACCTATCCGGGAGCGTTTCAAAAGACCCGATCGTATCCGCCTCCACCACCCTTTGCCGGCAGCCCATTTCACACACTCACCAGTCTCTACATAAAAAAAGTTAGCGCAACCATCTCCTCTGTACCTACTCGCAGTCACCTTAAAGCTGTGCCCTCTTGTGTTAGCATTTTCAGCCCCGGGTAAAACCTCTGACTATCAACACCACCAATGCCTCTTATCATGTTTTACATCTCAATCAGGTCACCTCTCATCCTCCGTGGCTCCAAGGAGAAAAGGTCGGATTCACTGAGCCTATTTTTCAGAAGGCATGCTCCTCAATCCAGACAACATCCTTTTAATCTCCTCTGCACTCTTTCTATGCTTTCCACATCATTCCTGCGGTGACCAGAACGGAGCACAGTACTCCAAGTGGGGTCTGTCAGGGATCTATTTAACTGCAACATTAGCTCTCGGCTCCCAAACACAATCCCATGCTTGATGGAGGACAATGCACCGTATGCCTTCTTAACCACAGAGGCAAACTGCGTAGCAGCTTTGAGAGTTCTATGGACTCGGTCCCAAAGATCCCTCTGATCTTCCCCACTGCCAATATAAATTCTGCCATCATATTTGACCTATCAAAATGAACCCCTTCATACTCATCTGGGTTGAACGCCATCTGCCACTTCTCATCCCAGTTTTGCATCCCATCAATGTCCCGCTGTAGCTTCTGACAGCCCTCCACACTGTCAACAACACCTCCAACCTTTGTGACATCAGCAAATTTACTCACCCATCCCTCTACTTCCTCATCCAGGTCATTTATAAAAATCATGAAGAGTAAGGTCCCAGAACAGATCTCTGAGGCACACCACTGGTCACCATCCTCCATTCAGAATATGACCCGTCTACAAACACTCTTTGCCTTCTGTGGGCAATCCAGTTCTTGATCCACAAAGCAATGTCCTCTTAGATCCCATTCCTCCTTAATTTCTCAATAAGCCTTGCATGGGTTACCTTATCGAATGCCTTACTGAAATCCATGTACACCACATCTACTGCTCTCCCTTCATCAATGTGTTTAGTCTCACTGTGTTTAGCGGGGGCGGGGTAGAGGGAGAACTGTATGACAGAGCTAGTGTAGAGAGATAGAGCAGAGACGAGATGGAGGCAGTGGGGTGAGAGTCTGGGAGAGAGACCGGTGAGGTAGAGAGAGATCGAGGGTTTAGAGAAAGACGAGGGGGAGGGAGGCCGGGGAAGTCGAGGGATCTGGGGAGAGGAGAGATCTTTGCGAAACGGTGTCAGACGGAGTCCCGAGACGGGAGTGTGTGATGGATAGGGGAGGAGTGACCGCGGGTAGGGAGAGAACCCCGTGGAGGGGAGGCCTGGAATGGGGAGTGAATGGAGGGAGAGAGAGAGAGAGAGAGAGAGAGAGAGAGAGAGAGAGAGAGAGAGAGAGAGAGAGAGAGAGAGAGAGAGAGAGAGAGAGAGAGAGAGAGAGAGAGAGAGAGAGAGAGAGAAAGAGAAAGACAGGTTTATGTACTGTTAGCCGGAGGCGCTGGGGAGACTGATGGATACAGAGAGATGGAAATATATGACATTAGGACGGAAATAGACACTGGGGTTGAGAGAGAGAGAGAGAGAGAGACTACGATAAGGTAGGGAAGTGTGAGTCAGAGAGTGCTGTCCATCAATACACTGAGCGATTAGAGGACTTTCCTCCTTGCGGGGCATTCTGGGATTACAGCGTTTACATTCTATAGTCCCTCTGAAACAAGCAACCCGTGCCATCTAGCTGATCTCTCCCACCCCGCCTGTTTGACCCCACTCCTTCCTACACCGTATCCGTGATCACCCTTTCCTCATCCGGTCTTCGCGATCTTCACCCTCCCTCCCCGTCTCTGTGACCACACTCGCTGGCTGCTGTTGCAAACACGCAAAGTAGTATGATGAAACGCTTATAGTGAGTCATGTTACAAATGGGACACTGGGCAATTTACCGTGTGGGACCGAACGAACCCCACCCGAGACGAAACACACGGACACTGGAAAGCCCGCACGGGGACGGCGGCTCATACGCGCAAGAGGTCCAATCCGTACACCACGAGCTATCAAACAGCGAATGCGCACCAGCCACATTGTCGCAATCGATCTGATAGAGACGTTCACATCTTTCCCCTGCACTTCTTCCCATCTCCACGACACCTTCTCTTCCCTCCGACCTGACCCTCGCTCCCCCTCTCCACAGGGATCACTCTTCCTGTATCTGATCCCTGCGCTTCTCGGACAGCCAATCGGCGGATGGTGAAGGTTCCTCAGGAGGATCAAGCCGGGAACATTACCAGCCTCCTGTCCAGTCTGGAGTCGCAGATGGTGCTCATTGCATCCTGGAGTCGGCACGGAATGGAGTTCGGGGAGAGTCCTGGAGGCAGCTTCTCCCTTGGCGAGGATCTGGCCTGAATCGTGGTCGCTTATACCCTGGGGCACCCTAACTCCCATTTCCATCTAACTCTCTTCGATAGGGAGGCCCGCCGGTGCTTAGCCTCATTTCCAGGCCCAAAACACTCCGACCACCTGTGTGGCCTTTCCGAGCTACCACTGGCTGTCTCAGGCGCTAGGGGAGCTGAGGAAGCGGGAGGAGAGGGCATGTCACGGGACTGTGTACAGAAATGCTTCGCACCCTTTACGGGCCCGAGGGGTGGGCGGCGAGTTTCGGGTATTCATCTCGGCTTCAGCTCCCGAAGGTGACGGAGGCTTTTACCGGAGGGAGTGTGAGCATGCAGGCGGCCGGAGGGGTCATGGAAGGCCCTTGCTCCCGCTGCCCCGAGAGGGAGGATCGGATACCTCCGTCCGAGGCGTTCCGGGTGTTATGATTGAGACCGAAGGTATCGAACAGAGGTGATGAAAGGTTGGAGATTTATCTGACCTCCATGGGGCCGATAGATGGAGCCGGCGGCAGCAGGGAAAGTGGGGGTGGGGTGGAAAGTCCGGATTCCCGGCACTTGTGGGGTTGGCGGTGCTCCTGGGATCAGGATTCCGTGGTCCTGAAGTCAACAAATGTGGAGTGAGAGCGCGGTAATGCGGCGTTGGACCGTGAGAGGGAGCTCCTCGATAGACAGAGAGTTCGTTGTATGGTTTTCAGTTAGCTCGATAATAACTATTTATGGAACAACACAAACAGGAGATTCGTGCAAAATACAATAATTGTGATTCATTCTGTTCCAGCAGTGTCCATTCATAAACAGGGAACACACACTAATCCCGCAGCCCTGTGTCAATCCCCAAACTAACACCACAGCCCTACTCATTGCCCACAGACCCGTATCAGTCCTCAAACTAACATGCTATCCCACCCTCTTCCCACATCCTGTATCAATGCCCGGACTAATCGCATTGTCAAACACTCTCCCTACAGCCCGTGTCAGTCCCCAGACTAATCACACTGTCCCACTCTCTCCCCACGGCCCGTGCCTGTCCCCGAAGTACTCACACTGTCCCACTCTCTCCCCACAGTCCCTGTCAGTCCCCGGACTAATCACACTGTCCCACTCTCTCCCCACAGTCCCTGTCAGTCCCCGGACTAATCACACTGTCCCACTCTCTCCCCACAGTCCTTGTCAGTACTGGAACTAATCACACTGTCCCACTCTCTTCCCACAGTCCCTGTCAGTCCCCGGACTAACCACACTGTCCCACTCTCTCCCCACAGCCCTTGTCAGTACTGGAACTAATCACACTGTCCCACTCTCTCCCCACAGCCCTTGTCTGTCCCTGAACTAATCACACTGTCCCACTCTCTCCCCACAGTCCCTGTCAGTCCCCGGACTAATCACACTGTCCCACTCTTTCCCCACAGCCCTTGTCAGTACTGGAACTAATCACACTGTCCCACTCTCTCCCCACAGTCCCTGTCAGTCCCCGGACTAATCACACTGTCCCACTCTCTTCCCAGAGCCCTTGTCAGTACCGGAACTAATCACACTGTTCCACTCTCTCCAGACAGCGCGAGTCTATTCCTAAAATCAATCACACCCTCCCGCTCTCCCCAAAGCCGCATTGGTCCCCAATTATCGTGCCGTCCTGCCCTCTCTTCACAGCCCGTGTCAACCCCCAGACTAATCCACTGCCCTGTTCTCTTCCCACAGGCCCACATCCGTCCCCAAACTAATTCCGCTGCTCCTCTCCCGCTCCCACAGCCCGTGTCAGTCTCCAAACTAATCACACTGTCCCAATCTCTCCCGACAGACACAGTCCCCAAACTAATCACACTGTTCCATTCTCTCCCGACAGACACAGTCCCCAAACTAATCACACTGTCCCAATGTCTCCCGACAGACACAGTCCCCGAACTAATCACACTGTCCCAATCTCTCCCGACAGACACAGTCCCCAAACTAATCAAACTGTCCCAATCTCTCCCGACAGACACAGTCCCCAAACTAATCACACTGTCCCAATGTCTCCCGACAGACACAGTCCCCAAACTAATCACACTGTCCCAATGTCTCTCTACAGCCCGTGTCAGTCTCCAAACCAATCACACTGTCCCAATCTCTCCCGACAGACACAGTCCCCAAACTAATCACACTGTCCCAATGTCTCCCGACAGACACAGTCCCCGAACTAATCACACTGTCCCAATCTCTCCCGACAGACACAGTCCCCAAACTAATCAAACTGTCCCAATCTCTCCCGACAGACACAGTCCCCAAACTAATCACACTGTCCCAATCTCTCCAGACAGACACAGTCCCCAAACTAATCACACAGTCCCAATGTCTCTCTACAGCCCGTGTCAGTCTCCAAACCAATCACACTGTCCCTATCTCTCCCGACAGACACAGTCCCCAAACTAATCACACTGTTCCATTCTCTCCCGACAGACACAGTCCCCAAACTAATCACACTGTTCCATTCTCTCCCGACAGACACAGTCCCCAAACTAATCACACTCTCCCAATCTCTCTCTACAGCCCTTGTCAGTTAGCAAACTAATCACACTGTCCAACGACCTCTCCACAGCCCGGGTCAGTCCTCGAATCTTACGATCTTTCTATCAGTCTCCTGATTAAAGGTTTCAGAAGCAAGGATCAGACGGAGCTGTAGAGAGTTACAAATTAGACAGAGTCGAAGTGAAGAATGGAAATAAGAGAGTTAGGAAGGTCTTTGGAAGAATTTAGCAATAAGGATTAAGGAAGTCCCCAATGTGTTTTAGATTTATGTGAGGAAGAGGTTGACTAGAGTGAGGGTGGGACCGGTCAGGGATAGAAGATGAAATATGCGCCTGGAATCGGCGAGGTAGGTCAAGTCCTGATGAAGACTTTACTTCACTATTCACAGGTAAGAGGGGCATTGATGTTTGTGAGGGTGTTAAATGGGCTGATGTGCTACAACATGTCGAACTGAAGTGAGCGAATGTACTGGAATTGCTGAAACACATTAGGATAGATAAGTCCTCTTGTGTGCTCGGGATATCGCCCAGGTTACTGCGCGAAGCGAGGGAAGAGACTGCAGCTCTCTTGTCGATGATCATTGCATTATCATTGGCCACAAAGGGAGAGCCAGTGTACAGGAGGGTGGGAGAATATTATTCCTTTGCTCAGAATTGGATTGGGGATAACTCTGGAAATGATAGTCCAGTAAGGCTTACTTCAGCGGTGGGAAACCATTGGAGAAGATTCTTAGAGACAGGATTCACAAGAATGTGGAGAAGTATATCCTGGTTAGAGAGAGTCTTTGTGAGGGTCAAGTCATGTCTCACGAGCCCGCTTGAATTCTGTGATGTGACAAAGCAGATGATACAAATAGAGAGGGTGGTATGGTGTTTATGGCGATATTTAGTAAGATATTTAACCATATAACCATATAACAATTACAGCACGGAAACTGGCCATCTCGGCCCTTCTAGTCCGTGCCGAACGCTTGCTCTCACCTAGTCCCATTGGCCCGCATTCAGCCCATAACCCTCCATTCCTTTCCTGTCCATATACCTATCCAATTTTACTTTAAATGACAATACCGAACCTGCCTCTACCACAGTGATCATTAATGGAGAATGTGTGGAGCAGGTTAAGACCTACAAGTATCTGGGAGTACAGTTAGACGAGAAGCTAGACTGGACTGCCAACACAGATGCCTTGTGCAGGAAGGCACAGAGTCGACTGTACTTCCTAAGAAGGTTGGCGTCATTCAATGTCTGTAGTGAGATGCTGAAGATGTTCTATAGGTCAGTTGTGGAGAGCGCCCTCTTCTTTGTGGTGGCGTGTTGGGGAGGAAGCATTAAGAAGAGGGACGCCTCACGTCTTAATAAGCTGGTAAGGAAGGCGGGCTCTGTCGTGGGCAAAGTACTGGAGAGTTTAACATCGGTAGCTGAGCGAAGGGCGCTGAGTAGGCTACGGTCAATTATTGATAACTCTGAACATCCTCTACATAGCACCATCCAGAGACAGAGAAGCAGTTTCAGCGACAGGTTACTATCGATGCAATGCTCCTCAGACAGGATGAAGAGGTCAATACTCCCCAATGCCATTAGGCTTTACAATTCTACCGCCAGGACTTAAGAACTTTTAAAAAGCTATTATTAATGCTTTTTGAGATAGTGATTTAGATGCATATCATATTTTTTACTGAGTTAAGTATTGTATGTAATTAGTTTTGCTACAACAAGTGTATGGGACATTGGAAAAAAAGTTGAATTTCCCCATGGGGATGAATAAAATATCTATCTATCTATCTATCTATCTATCTATCTATCTATCTATCTATCTATCTATCTATCTATCTATCTATCTATCTATCTATCTATCTATCTATCTTCTACTGGAAGCTCGTTCCACACAGTTACCACTCTCTGAGTAAAGAAATTCCCCCTCGTGTGACCCTTAAACTTCTGCCCCCTAACTCTCAAATCATGTCCTCGTGTTTGAATCTCCCCTACACCCAATGGCAAAAAGCCTATCCAAGTCAACTCGATCTATCTACCTCATAATTTTAAATACCTCTATCGTCGCCCTCAACCTTCTACGCTCCCAAAGAATAAAGACCTAACTTGTTCAACCTTTCTCTGTAACTTAGGTGCTGAAACCCAGGTATCATTCTAGTAAATCTTCTCTGTACTCTCTCTATTTTGCTGACATCTTTCCTATAATTCGATGACCAGAACTGTACACAATACTCCAAATTCGGCCTTACCAATGCCTTGTACAATTTTAAATTTACATCCCAACTTCTATACTCAATGCTCTGATTTATAAAGGCCAGCATACCAAATACAATTTGATAATGTTTGTCATGATTGTGTCCTTCATAAAGTCAGTAGTCATGGGCGTCTAGGAATGGTGGCTCTGGATTCAGAATTAGATTTTGTCCATATAAAGCCGAGGATAATTATGCACAGGGTGTTCCTCCCTGGAGGTGGGTGGGCAGTGGTATTCTGCAGAGATCTGTTATGAGACCTCTACATTTTGTGATTGTTATAAATCATTTGAATGTGAATGTGGAAGTGTGGAATGTGCAAGGCTGAGAAGTGGCAGATGGAGTTCAGTCTGGAAAGCTGTGGACTGGTTTACCTTGGAAGGGTAAATTTCAAGGCAGAATACAGAATTAATGACGGGACCGTTGAGGATTATAATGAAGCCAGAAAATAACTTAGAAAGGGAATTAGGAAAGCTTAGGGGGCCACGAAAAGTCCTTGGTCAGAAACATTAAAGAGAAACTCAAGGCATTATGCACATACATCAGGAGCAAGACGATAACAAGCAGCGGATGCGAACACACAAGGATAAAGTGGGAGGGTGGGGGGTTAGGGTAAGCAACTGCCTGGGTGCAAAGGATGTGGGTGAGGTGCATAACGAGTACTTTACATCAATACTTTCCGAAGGAAAGGACGTGGAGGATGCGGAGGTCGGTGCCAAGTTTATTAAAATGCTCAGGCATTTTGAAGTGTAGGAGGAAGTAGTGCCGGGTATCTTGAATCGCAAAGTTTGGATTACTCGCTCTTGCCTGATTGGAGCGGGAAGTGAAGAGGTTGTTGGGGTCTTGGCCAATATCTTTGTGTCCCCCACAGGTGAGGTCCTGGAGGACTGGTGAGAAGCTCATCTTGTCCCATTGTTCAAGAAGGAAACCCGGGATAATCTGGGAAACCATAGACCGGTAAGTCTCTCGTCAGCGGCACGGAAGGATACTGAGGAGAATTCTGAGAGATAGGATTTATGAGTATTTGAAAAACCAGAGCCTAATTAGGGAGAGCCAGCATGGCCTTCTGGGTAAATAGTGCCTTGCTACATTGATTGATTTCGTGACGAGGATGATTGATGGAGACAGAGCTATGGTTGTCATTTCAACATGTTTCAGAAAGGCATTTCACAAGGTCCCCCATGTGAGTCTCATCCAGAAGATTAGGATCAATGGTGAATTGGCCGTTTTGAATTCAGAACTGTCCCGCCCATTGCAGACAGAGGCTAGTGGTTGATGGGACCAGTTGTAGCTGGAGCTCTGTGATTAGTGGTGCTCCACCGGGATCAGTTCTGTGACCCCTGCAGATTGTGATGTACATAACCGATCTGGCTGAAACTAAACATGGTTATTAGCACCGGGGACTGGCAGAGAATACACAGGTCTCTGGAATATCGCTGTGGATCTTTCAAATTGTTTGGAGGAATATAAGTGTAGTGTATTTTATTGTAACACATGGCAGCTGTCACTGTGATGTCCATCACTCAAACCGCCCGGAATGACTGGAACGAAGGGAAGAAAAGAATGAACAAATATCCCCCTTTAACAAAGAAGTGTTCTCCATTCCCCCTGCCAGAACAAACTCCTTCCCCCAATTTCAGAAGCGAATGTGCTCCGTCAAATGTTACAAAATAAATCGACTTCATTATGAACGCCTCCATAAACACTAATACAAAAATGTCCTGTTTAAATAGCTGAGGTCAGTTGCCATGGAACATAAACTGGCAAATTCTCATCATATTTTGTTTTAAAATAAGTAGATTGCAATGTTCCTTGAGGAGTCAACTTCAAGGCACGGTGACAGAGTGAGTAAAAATAGTTTAATGTAAATGTTTGTGCAGTTGGTTGTCACTAATGTCCCTGACGTGACAGCCACGCTAATTGCTCTCAGTGGAATTGCTCTCACCTCAATAAAAGACTGCATGGCCTTCTGTGGGGCAACTCGTATCTTACTACCTTGATCGATTTTATTGATAACGTGACGAGGATGATTAATGAAGGTAGAGCTATGGTTGTCATTTCAACATGGACAGGAGGCGGAGTATAGGAAACTGATACAGTACTTTGTGATATGGTGCAACTCAAACTACCTGCGTCTCAATATCACCAAGACCAAGGAGATGGTAGTGGACTTTAGGAGATCTTGGCCTCATATGGAGCCAGTGATCATTAATGGAGAATGTGTGGAGCAGGTTAAGACCTACAAGTATCTGGGAGTACAGTTAGACGAGAAGCTAGACTGGACTGCCAACACAGATGCCTTGTGCAGGAAGGCACAGAGTCGAATGTACTTCCTAAGAAGGTTGGCGTCATTCAATGTCTGTAGTGAGATGCTGAAGATGTTCTATAGGTCAGTTGTGGAGAGCGCCCTCTTCTTTGTGGTGGCGTGTTGGGGAGGAAGCATTAAGAAGAGGGACGCCTCACGTCTTAATAAGCTGGTAAGGAAGGCGGGCTCTGTCGTGGGCAAAGTACTGGAGAGTTTAACATCGGTAGCTGAGCGAAGGGCGCTGAGTAGGCTACGGTCAATTATGGATAACTCTGAACATCCTCTACATAGCACCATCCTGAGACAGAGAAGCAGTTTCAGCGACAGGTTACTATCGATGCAATGCTCCTCAGACAGGATGAAGAGGTCAATACTCCCCAATGCCATTAGGCTTTACAATTCTACCGCCAGGACTTAAGAACTTTTTAAAGCTATTATTAATGCTTTTTGAGATGGTGATTTAGATGCATATCACATTTTTTTTACTGAGTTAAGTATTGTATGTAATTAGTTTTGCTACAACAAGTGTATGGGACATTGGAAAAAAGTTGAATTTCCCCATGGGGATGAATAAAGTATCTATCTATCTATCTATCTATCTATCTATGTTTCGGAAAGGCTTTTCACAATGTCCCACATGGGATAGCGCAGATAACTGGCAATGAATACAAAGAGACGTACTGTAAATCAATTGGGCAGACTTGGGTTGTTTACTCTGGAGACTGAGGAAAAAAATCTGATTGTTTATAAGATTAGGAGAGATATAGATAGACTAGACAGACAGTATCTCTTTTGAGGGGTTGAAAGGTCTAATACCAGATGGCAGGCATTCAGTGTGAGAGAGGGTAAGTTCAAAGGAGAAAGGCAACCTCTATATGAAAGACAAGTTGCTTTACAGAGATTTGCTGGTGCCTGGAATGAGCACCTAGGTTTTGGTAGAGACAGGTACATTACAGACTATTAAGAGACTTTCAAATAGGTACAGGAATGTGAGGAAAATTGAATGATATGAACATCTTCGGTGCATAATGCATTAATTTAGATGACCATTGGATTACTAATTTCCTTGGCCATCTCCTTGGGGCTATGAAAATTGTGGGCCGAGGTGCCGGCTCCTGTGTTGTACTGATCTCACTTCTATGTCAGTGTTACATAGAAACCTAGTGGAAAAATCTCCGGGTCCTGATAGGATATTCCCTAGGACCTGGAAGGAAGTTAGTGTAGAAATAGCAGGGGCTCTGACGGAAATATTTCAAATGTCATTAGAGACGGGGGTGGTGCCGGAGAACCTGCGTAGTGCTCATGTTGTTCCTTTGTTTAAAAAGGGTTCTAAGAGTAGGGGAGATTCAAACAAGAGGACATGAGTTGAGAGTTAGGGGGCAAACATTTAGGGGTAACACGAGGGGGAACTTCTTTACTCAGAGAGTGGTAGCTGTGTGGAACGAGCTTCCAGTAGAAGTGGTAGAGGCAGGTTCAATTTTGTCATGTAAAGAAAAATTGGATAAGTGTATGGACAGGAAAGGAATGGAGGGTTATGGGCTGAGTTCAGGTAGGTGGGACTAGGTGAGAGTAAGCATTTGGCACGGACTAGAAGGGCCAAGATAGACTGTGTCCGTGCTATAATAATTATATGTTATATAGTGTTATGTACCCCTAGGGTTCATATTTTCTGTGGACTGTCACTTTAAAACGCCGAGATAATTGAGACTGACTTTTGCACTATTGGATTTCTGCTGACTGCAGAATTGCTGGTTTGCTATGATGAGCAGCGATTGTTTATACAGGTGGCGGCTTGTTTTGAGAAAGCAAGGTTAGAGGATCTTCGCATAGACACACAGTTAGAGTCAAGATGGATTCGGTCAATGAAAGACGCCAGTAAGTCGGTATCTGGTTTAAACTTTGAGTAGCCCAAAAGGGGTCAGTTGAGATCGGTCATGAGTATTGATAAATGACTCGCACAAGTTTTCTGCAACTAGAACAAGTGTGCAGGAAGAGAAGAAAGGAGAGATAGGTTTGAAACAGAAGAAACCTAGTGACAAAGAGATCACTGTTTGTACTCTCTCTCTAAGTAACCATTGAGAGTGAGTTTGTTTCCATTCGGCTACGAAAGTGTGATTGTCGCTTCGTTAATCTACAGGAGTGCGTTCTCTGGTGAGGGGGGAAACCATTATGAATGCCACGTGTAGTTCACTGAAGAAAGGTACCCCTGTGGCAAATCGCTATTGGAGTTATTTCGTATGCCGTGGAACTGGATAAGTGGCTATCACGTTGTGTGATTGGGGTAACGTTGTGGAATCTACCGGGGTGTCGACCCTTGCCTGGGTGGTGGTTTGCTTGAAGATAGTCCCCTTTGTGATAAGCTACTGTTGGTGATAATTCCTACACGGATTCTGTTTTAGTATCCTGTGGCCACCACTTTGGGATGTCCCGCAGCTGAATTCGGGTGTGGTACAAATTTTGTGGAAAGGATATTCGTTGAACATCACTGTCGGTGATATTTCGTGTGTGGAGTGGAACAACTTCGGAGATAAAACCTACTGCTATTGTTATTTTGTATTGTTGTCGTGGAAATTGTGGGAAATCAGCGTAATTGCCTTGTCACAGCATACGCCTTTTGGGTTACAAATCTCTCTCTCTTACCAACAGCAGCAAACTCGTGCATTGAACTGAACTTTCTCACATGCCATCATAAGACTATCATTTCACCTCCTAAGCTTGAACAAGTTTGGGAACTTTACTTACTCACCTATGCGGATGTACTCCGCTAACCTGTTTGATCTATCTGGTTTTATGTTACTTTATTTCGTAGATATAATAGAGTGTGTAACTGAAGACTCAGACTCCAGGCGTGTTCCGTTTCTGCTGGTGCTTTTAATCCGTTACGGGGTACGTAACACCTGGAAAAATAGAAAGCCAACAGCACAATACAGGCCCTTAAGCCCACAAAGCTGTACTGCACGTGTCCTTACTTTAGAATTTACCAAGGGTTACCCATAGCCTTGTATTGTTCAAAGTTTCATTTACATCCAGAAGTACGTTAAACGATCCTATCATATCCGCCTCCACCACCGCATTCAATGTATTCACCACTCTCTGCGTAAAAAATACCTCTGCATCTCCTCCGTACCTACTTCCAAGCACCTTAAACCCATGTCCTCTCGTGTTAGACATTTCAGCCCTGGGAAAGACCCTCTGACTATCCACAAGATCAATGCCTCTCATCATCAAATACACCTCTGTCAGGTCACCTCTCATCCTCCGTCGCTCCAAGGAGAAAAGACCGAGTCCACTCAATCTATTCTCATAAGGCATGCCCACCCAAACCAGGTAACAACCTTGCAAATATCCTCGGCACCCTTTCTATAGCTTTCACATCCTCCCTGTAGTGAGGCAGCCAGAACTGAGCACAGTACTCCAAGTGGGGTCTGACCAGTGTCCAATATATCTGCAACATTACCTGCCGTCTCCTAAACTCAATACCACGATTCATGAAGGCCAATGCACCGTGTGCCTTCTTAACCTGATAGGCAGCCTGTGCAGCAGCTTTGAGCGTCCGATAGACTCGGACCCCGAGAACCCTCTGATCCTCCACACTGCCAAGAGTCTTAGCATTAATACTCTATTCTGCCATCATATTTGACTAACCAAAATAAACCACTTCACACTTAGCTGGGTTGAACTCCATCTGCCACTTCTCAACCCAGTTTTGGATCCTATCAATATCCCGCTGTAACCTCGGACAGCCTTCCACGTTATCAATGACACCTGCAACCTTTGTGTCATCAGAAAACTTACTTACCCATCCCTCCTCTTCCACTTTCTGGGTCATTGGGACCTCTTCTGGCGCATGTGTGACCTGTACAAAACGGACGGTTTGCTCTTGAATCCGAAGGGAACCGATATCATGGCGGGAATGTTTGCTAAGGCTATTGGGGGGAGTTTAATCCAGAATTTCTGGGGGGGGGGGGTGGGAACCCAACTGAAGTGACGGAGGAAAGGGAGGTTGGCTCGCAAATAGTGTAAGCTTGGAGACACTGCGAAAGAGAGGATAGGCAGGTGATAGAGAAGGAGCGCGCACATACCGATGGTTTGAGATGTGTCTATTTTAATGCGAGGAGTGTTATGAATAAAGCGGATGAGCATAGAGCGTGGATCAGCACTTGGAGCTATGACGTTCTGGCCATGACAGAGACTTGGATGGTACAGGAGCAGGAATGGCTACTTCAAGTGCCAGGCTTTAAATCTTTCTGGAAGGACAGGGAAGGAGAGAAAAGAGGTGGGGGCGTGGCTCTGTTGATCAGAGAAAGAGTCACGGCTGCAGAAAAGGAGGAAGTCATGGCGGGGTTGTCTACGGAGTCTCTGTGGGTGGAAGTTAGGAATAAGAAGAGGTCAATAACTCTATTGGGTGTATTTATAGAACACCCAAGGGTAAAAGGGACATCGAGAAGCAGATAGGGAGAGAGGGATTCTGGGAAGGAGTAATAATAACAGGGTTGTTGTGGTGGGAGTTTTTAATTTTCCAAATATTTGTTGGCCTCTCCCTAGAGTGAGGGGTATAGATCGGGAAACAGTTTGTTAGGTGTGTTCTGGAAGTTTTCATGACACAATATGTCGATAAGCCTACAAGAGGAGAGGATGGACTTGATCTGGTATTGGAAAATGAACCTGGTCAGGTGTCAGGTCTCACAGTGGGAGAGCATTTTGGAGATAGTGATCACAATTCTACCTGCTCTACCATAGCATTGGAGAGGGATACTAACAAGCAAGTTAGGGAAACCTTTAATTGGACGAAAGGGGAAATATGAGGCTACCAGACAGGATAAATTGCACACGTATGTTCTCAGGGTAACGTACGGAAGAAATTAAGCAAATGTTCAGGGGATATTTACGTGAGTTTCTGAGCAGGTACGTTCCAAGGAGACATGGAAAGGACGGTAGGGTACAAGATCCGTGATATACAAAGGTTGTTGTAAATCTAGTCAAGAAGAAAAGAAGAGCTCATGAAAGGTTCAAAACAACGAGGCAATGATAGGAATCAAGAAGTTTATAAGGCGAGCAGGAAGGAGCTTAAGAATGAAATTAGGAGAGCCAGAAGGGGCTACGAAAAGGCCTTCGCGTACAGGATTAAGATACCCCCCAAGACGTTCTACAAGTATGTGAAGAGGAAGATGATAAGACGTGAGAGAATGGGACCTATCAAGTGTGCAGTGGGAAAGTTTATTTGGAACCGGAGGAAATAGCGGAGGTACTTAATAAATACTTTGCTTCAGTATTCACTACTGCAAAGGATATTGGCGATTGTAGGGATGACTTGCAGTGGACTAAAAGGGTTGAACATATTGATATTAAGGAAGAGGATGTGCTGGGGCTTTTGGAAAGCATCACGTTGTAGAAGTCACTGGGACCGGACGGGATGTACCCCAGGCTACTGTGGGAAGCTAGGCAAGAGATTGTTGAGCGTCTGGCAATGATCTTTGCATCATCAATGAGGATGGGAGAGGTTCCGGAGGACTGGAGGGTTGCGGATGCTGTTTCCTTATTCAAGAAAGTGAGTAGGGATAGCCCAGGAGACGATCGGCCAGTGAGTCTTACTTCAGTGGTTGGTGAGTTAATGGACGAAGAGAGGCAGGATTTATGAATATTTGGAGAGTCATAATATGATTAGGAATCGTCAGCATGGCTTTGTCAAAGGCAAATCGTGCCTTACGAGCCTGAGTGAACTTATTGAGGATGTGACTAAAAACATTAATGAAGGTAGAGCCGTAGATGTAGTGTGTATAGATTATAGGAAGGCATTTGTTAAGGTACCCCATGCAAGGCTTATGGAGAACGTAAGGAGGCATGGGATCCAAGGGGACATTGTTCTGTTGATCCAGAACTGGCTTGCCCACAGAAGACAAAGAGTGGTTGCAGCCGGCTCATATACTACATGGAGGTCGGTGACTAGTGGTATACCTCAGGTATCTCTTCTGGGGCCCATACGCTTTGTGAATTTTATAAATAACCCAGAAGAGCAAGTGGAGGGATGGGTTAGTAAATTTGCTGGTAACACAATGATTGGGGTGTTGTGGATTGTATGAAGGACTGTCAGAGGTTACAACGAGACATTGATAGGATGCAAAACTGGGCTGAGAAGTGGCACATGGAGTTCAACCCAGATAGGTGTGAAGTGGTTCATTTTGGTTGATCGAATATGTTTGCAGAATATCGCATTCATGGTAAGACTCTTTGCAGTGTGAGGATCAAAGGGAGCTTGGGGTCCGAGTCCATAGGACACTCAAAGCTGCTACGCAGTTTGACTCTGTGGTTGAGAAGGCATACGGTGCATTGGCCTTCATCAATGGTAGGATTGAGTTTAAGAGCAGAGAGGTAATGTTGCAGCTATATAGGACCCAGTCGAACCCCACTTGGAGTACTGTACTCCCTTCTGGTCGCCTCAGTACAGGAAGGACGTGGAAACCATAGAAAGGGTGCAAAGGAAATTTGAAAGGATGTTGCCTGGATTGGGGAGCATACCTTAGGAGAATAGGTTGAGTGAACTCAGACTTTTCTCTTTGGAGCGATGGAGGATGAGAGGTGACCTGACAGGGGTGTAGAAGATAATGAGAGACATTGATCGTGTGGATCGTCAGAGGCTTTTTTTTCCAGAGCTGAAATCGCTACTCGAGAGAGCATAGCTTTAAGGTGCTTGGAGGTAGGTACCGAGGAGATGTCAGTGATAAATTATTTACGTAGTGTGTGGTGAGTGCGTGGAAGGGTCTGCCAGGGGCTGTGGTGGAGACGGCAACGATAGATTCTTTTAGGAGACTCCTGGATGTCTACACGGAGCTCTGAAAAAATGGAGGGCTATGGGTAAAGCCTAGGTAGTTCTAAGGTAGGGGCATGTTCAGCATGGGTTTGTGGGCCGAAGAGACTTCATTTTGCTGTAGGGTTTCTATGTTCTAAGTCCTATTATAGGTTATTGCATCATGACCTTTCCCGTCAGTGTGGCAGGTCTTCGGAATGTATTGAAAACCACGTTATCAATCTGCACCGCCACCTCCATTAATGCTTGAACTTCCATTTCCTTGTCTTTTCTACATTAGCACTCTCGAGATCCCCGTCACCCTTTATGAATATCCCAGCCCTTCTCACCCACGGAAGGTAATCAGCACGAACTTTTTCATTGACCCCTGTCTGCCCTTCGCTGTCCATTTGTCAAACTGATTAATTTCATCCCATAACCAACGGCACGTGGGCTTATTACTGCACCGAGTGTCTAGACACAGGGAAAGGCTCTTGTGAGCTATTCAGTTCAGACCACACGTACATCGATGTAGCACGTCAGCGTAAAAGAGGTAAATGAAACAGTTTATACAATATTTTGATATATTTAAAATGAAAAGGAAGTTTAGAATGTCAAATATGTAAATACAACGATCTATCTCAATATTAACAGCTCTACCAATTGTCTTTGCCGGCATAAGTGTAATGAATGCAGATGTCCTGTCGGTTTGATTCGGGGGTCATGTGCACGTGATTCAATTACTTTGCTTCATACCGGTGCGCCACATGATGGGAGCTGGTTTACCATGTGATAGAGCGCATCCATCTGATGCACAGACAACATTCCGGAGGAGCTCAGCAGGTCAGTCAGCATCTGTGGAAATGAATAAACAGTTAACGTTTCAGGCCGCACTGGAGAGCAGTGGGAGACGCCAGACTGAGGGGGTTTGGGGAGACAAGCTCGAAGGTGGTAGGTGAAGCTAGATGGTTGAGGTTGGGGCACGAAGTGTAGCTGGAGGTCAACAGGTGGAAAAGACAAAGGCCTGGAGACTAGGAACGTGATCCGAGTGGAGAGTGGATCATGGGAGAAAGGGAAGGAGGATGGGCAGCAGCGGGATGTGATCCGCAACAGAGGAGAAGAGTAAGAGGCCAGACTGGGAAAATGAAGAAGACGGGAAGTGGAGTGGAAATACTGGAAGATGGAGATATCCGTCTTCATGCCGTCAGACTGGAGGTCAGCTAAACAGAATATAAGGTGTTAGACCTTCATCCGAAAATGATCGTGGCAAAAGAAGCGGACGTGTTGTGACATGTCGAACCGGGAATGTGGATAAGAATTGAAATGGTTGGCCACTGAGAAATTCGGCTTTCTGTTGACGGAGCTGAGGTACTCGACGGAGCGTTAATGAACTTGGAGGGTCTCAGTCAGAACGTCAACTGTTCATTCAATGCCAGAGATGTTGAGATCTACCAGAATTTCGTGTGTGTTGCAATCAATATGATTAATGGTTTGCATGCGTTCACTACCTTTGTAGGAATGGAAGTTATATCAATTTAAAACTTTTCCCTATATTCCTGTATCGTACAAACAACATATTATGTTTTTAAAAATATATTCTTATTGGATGTTCTATAAGAGAGACAATTCCCAGGGTCAAACAGAGCAGCCTAATGACAGTACGACATTGGTCTTTGAAGACAAAGTCTATGGAGTCTCGGAATGGAGTAGATCAACAATAACGAGCTTGAACGCCAGAGCTGAGCCTGTGAGTGTTTCACAATAAAATGCGCTGACTTCTCGCATCGTCAGTTATTCACCTTCCAGATTTTGCAATTTCGTGTCAAGTTATGCATCCCTCATCATAATTGGGATTTTACTTGAATGACATCATATTTATTTTTACCCCGGCTGTTGGAAGGCACGCAGCCTTGTGTGGTATTGAATATTCAGTGTGCTGGAGCGAGTATAAATGAATGACCGTGGAGATTCATCAGTCAGAGTTTCTTCAGCGAGATCGCGGGCAGCTGGAAGACAGGCTGAATCTCACACAGCATGCTTGAAACGTTTTACCGTGTGAGAAAGATATGGTACATGATCATTGCCGTTATCGGTGTTCCCGGTAAGAACATGCGCGAACTAACATCTGCGGTTCTGTGTGCACAGTCTGTGGACTCGTTCAGTTACCGACAGCGCTGTTAGGCCGGTGTATCAGTGAGTGTGGTACAGACATTGTGACAAAACTCTGTGTTACTTCAGAAGTTCCATTGAAGTTTAATCCGTGACCTCGGCTGAAAATAAATCGGCAGTTGAAACAGATGGAGAGTGAAAGATCCGGGATATTGATTCATTTTGTGGATTCAGAGCGGATAGTTTTGATTTCTCAATGTGATGCCACTGTCAAAGTAAACTCCGGTCATTCACTGCGCCCGGCACATTTACGGGTTAGTTGGTGTTATCCGTATCAATGGCGCAACATGTTTTGAATTCAAATTTAACGATATTGTTCAGTGTGTTGGTAATTGCTGCAAGTTTGAAGGGAAACGCGGGAAGCGAAACCCTGATCAGATTTAGGTGAGAGCGGGAGACATAATTTCTGATTTACACTCCGAAGTATCGGGAGTCTGGAAAGTTCAATTAAGGGGTCTGCGCGGTTTCAATGTACCAGGGTTTGTGCCCACGCCCTATTATCCGTGTAGTGAGAGGGAGTTAAGAGCCAACCCAGCGGTGTCCGTTACAGGTCAGACGGGGTAAGGTTCATTCGACACTCCGCTCCGGAAGGAAAAAAAAAATACATCGGAGCATTTAGAATAACGCTAGAGTAGATTGGAGCAACCCCTAAAAGAGGGAGATGTTTTGTAGTACGTATATTGTTATTCCTCTGGATGGTTTAAGCATTAACGTGCAAACTTTCAGAACGTTCAGCAGGTCCGGCAAAATCTTTAAAAGGGAAAAATGAAACTTTCTCATAGCATCCACTGACATAGGAATTGAGTGGCTGCAGAATATAAAACTAGCGAGACTGATCGTGCAAACGGGGAAAATACAATTCATTTCCGCATCGAACTTTGGACATGGAGATAGACCGAGCGGGCAGGTGTCCACTGTATGGGGAGAGAGTCAGAACATAGGTGACGGGAACGCGGCGGTCCTCCCCAAACACTGTTCCTCTTCCAGTACCGAGTACCGTACCCGTTCGCCCAGCATGCATCCATGTGCGCGTCCCCGCCTCCAGCTTTACGCCTTTTAAACCTCCAGAAATGAGGAGCATGTAACGGTTGATAGTTCTAAATTTTCAGATTATCTTTGCATTGAGACCCACGGAGCGGCGAGACAGCAAACCAATAATTGTTTTTTTCCGGTCCTTCAGTAAATTTAATGGCGATTGTGATCCTGTCCCGCGGAAAGTGCGGTCTATCCACCTGCACAACTCGCTACCTGGTGGCCATGGCAACCGCGGATCTACTAACCCTCATCTTTGCGGTAATATTGTGGCGCGTCAGTTATTATTACTTCCCCGGGACTTTCCTGGACATCACCCCCGTTTGCTGTGCGATCTCTGTACTGGGATTTTCAGCCATGGACTGTTCCGTCTGGTTCACCGTCACTTTTACGTTTGACCGGTTTGTCGCCATCTGTTGCCAGAAGCTGAAAGCGAAGTATTGCACCGGGAAAACTGCGGCTGTGGTTCTAACAACAACCGGCGTGCTGCTCTGTTTTAAAAATGTGCCCGACTTCTTTAGATATCGTCCTCTGAAAGTGATTGACAACATACCCTGGGACTGCATTCCTATGCCCGGCTACTTTACGGACCCCGGGTGGGTGGGATATAGCTGGCTTTTTACCGTCCTAACGCCATTACTCCCGTTCGTGTTAATACTCCTGCTCAACGCTCTGACAGTCAGACATATTTTGGTGACTAGCCGCATCCGTAAGGGGCTGAGGGGTCAGAGCAAGGCGGAGAACTGCAGTGACCCGGAGATGGAGAGCAGGAGGAGGTCTGTGATCTTACTTCTCACCATCTCCGGAAACTTCATCATACTCTGGTCGGTGGATGTTTCCGAATTCCTTTATTACACCATTGCCGGATTGGATCCAAATAATTACAACGATTCGGAACACATTCTTGAACAGTTTGGATACATGTTGATGATATTAAGTTGCTGCACAAACACGTTTATTTATGGGGTAACTCAGTCCAAGTTCAGAGAGCAGTTCATCAGCGCAGCGCAATATCTGCACACGTCAATTATTCAACTAATTAACAAACAGAGAATCTAACTTCTATTAAAATTGATTTAGAGCCCGAGAGAGACATAACGCAGGAACAGACCATTCAGTACCCTGGACAGCAGTTCCACCCCCCCCCCCCCCCCGGAACAATGAATAAACTCATCCTACATTTCGTCACCGCCACGGCCCCTTTCGATAATGAAAGAGCGGGTCAGGGTCCGAGGACATTCAAGACCAAATCGGCTGAAATGCATCTCAGTCGATTGTCAATCTTTTCCGTAAGAATGAAACGAAAACGAAAGGACACAGTCCACACGAGCTTACAGAAAACCTTATACTTCTCCTTCGCATGAGATAAACCTGTTATTGAGAAATGCTCAACATTACGGACCCCGTGAATTCGGCTCATAATTGAGCAAATTTCGATGCAAACTCTCAGTGTTTTCTCTGCTTGACTGAAAGAATTTCATCTCACCGCATGATTTCTAATAAATATCCATCCGAACAAGCAGCATGTTGAATCCGCTCTGCATTCTCTCCAGTACAATCGTATGTCTATTTATAGTTTTATTTTCTGCTAAAACTAGTAAAACAGAAATGTGAACATAAACAAGCACACTCATTTCTTCATTGCTAAAAGCTTTGAGAATGTTCTGGTATTGTAGATTTCTGGAGACCTGCATAAATATTTCCGTTTCGTCCCAGTTGTTTAATATTATTGTGTCGTGATTTTGGGATGAAACCAATTGTAGAGATTACAATTGTACGAGAGACTTTCAATTTCCTCTCTGATGTCAGTATATTTCGGGTGTTTTTCACTTCTTTCTGTAAGTCATGTGTGTTTAGAATGGCGATATCGAATAAGTGTTTTGATTTTTCGAGTTTATCCTGTAATATTGTATCCGGACAGGTATCATGTATTGTCCTGTCTCTAATAACGAATCGATCACAATATTAATTGCAGCACTCTGACTCTGAAACTGGATGAGGACTTGTATCTTTCATGAGTTTGACCGGGTTAAAGAACCAGCAGAAATAGAAAACACATTGGAATCTGGTATTGCTATTAACTAATAGTGTTTACTAGTAACTACGCAAGCGGTGATATAAATGCAGATACATCAAACTGGGTAGCAATGATCTATATCTATATATATACAGCTTTACAATACTGAAGAGAGGTTCAGTTGAGTTCCAAGTGGTTAGTTGAGTAACGTTGGAGAGAGTGAGAGAGAGAGAGAGAGAGAGAGAGAGAAGAGAGAGAGAGAGAGAGAGAGAGAGAGAGAGAGAGAGAGAGAGAGAGAGAGAGAGGAGAGAGAGAGAAAGAGAGAGAGAGAGGGGGGCTGAGAGGTGAGCTGATGTCATCGATCTTCCTTTGTCTTCTGAAATCCCCGCTGTCCTACGAAATCCTGCTGAAGTACCGGCTGTGACCATAACACAATGCGACCGTTCGTCAGTGATGGATTTATCACCCAGGCAAGGGTGGACACACAAATAATTCCCCATCGGTCACAACTTTTTTCACACAGCGAGAGCCACTGATCGATTTCCCCGAATCGGTCCTTCAAAAAACCCCGCCTTCCTGTGGGTACAACAAAGCTCGTTCAGTGTCCGAAATCGTGTATCTCCGGTGTATCAGCGGACCTGGTATTTATCCCCACAACTTGGACACCAGCTGTCCATCAACCTGCTCCGCACTCCTGTCTCTGTAAGAGTTTCACAAGCAGACAAGTGTCCCTGTGGAAAGTTAAACAAACTTGTAGAGAAATCATAACATCAACTCTCCTCTCTCTCTCTCTCTCTCTCTCTCTCTCTCTCTCTCTCTCTCTTCTCTCTCTCTCTCTCTCTCTCTCTCTCTCTCACAAAGTGCCTGCGTCGGACACCTCCCTCTCTCTTTGTAACAGCTCAAACAGTGTCCAAAAGCCAGTCTCATTCTCCCGACATTTTAAAGTGATTGTCAATATGAACCCTAGAGGTACATAACAACAGCTCATTGTCATGAAGGATTGAACGTGCGGAAGCGGGCGCCTTCCTGAGTTGCTCCCATTTGACTGTGTTTAAATAACAATCCTTCCAAAGCTTTCATAATATAATCTTGTCCGAATGCCAAAGAGACATTCCAATTATGTCTGCCTCAACTACTTTTACTGTCATCTCGTTCCATGTGCCCACCGCAATGAAAATTGTGTTACTCAGGAACCCCTTCAAAACTTCCCTTCTCGCATACAAATATAGCCACTAGTTTTAGAATCCACTCTTGGAGAAATGCTGACTATCTGTGCAATGCTGTTTATATAAATCTTTATATATTCACCCTTCAGCGTCTACCCCAGAACAAAAAAAAGTTCCAGACTATCCATACTTCCCGCTTACCTCAGACTCCAAGTTCCAATTACATCATTGTGAATCCTTTCCGTGTCCTTCAACAACACGTGAGCACTTCCCACTGAAATTCACTACTCTGCGCATGTCAACGGATCGCACTCTTTGTTTCCACACGTCACAGGGGCAGGTGTAAACTTACGAACTATTTTTCAGTATCTGTTCGATTGATGTTACTGATAAAATGAGCTTGTTGCTGCCGAATCTGAGCATTGAGAGAAAGCCGCAGATGTCCTTCCGAGTCACGCTGCATCTTCAGATTAACTATATCCCTGCTCTTCCAGATATCTACACTTAAAAGGGGATTATCAGCAGGTGGGGATCGGCCAGCTCAACGTCCAGTGACAATCACTTATGATCCCAACAAACAATCCCTGACGTTTGTATTAATAATGTTAATAAATGGTTCACGGCACTGACGCCCTGTCTCTCGAATCTCTTTTCCTACGGGGTCACACAGTCCTAGACGTCCTTTGATATTATGGAGTTTTTCCAGGACAGTAGGCAAGGCAAGGGGAATAGTATCCTTGCCGAGTTTGAACTATTTTAAACTAATCTGTGTTAATTAGTTTGGTAGTGCCCGTGTTCTTCGTTGTTTTACTGTCATCATCATTGCTTGGCTTCGCGAACGAAGATTTCCCTCGTTTCTGCTGACGTCCTTCCGGCTGGAGAGTGATCACTCCACTGCGACCTCAGAGCTGATCGACCTGCCGCTCCGTTCCTGAAGGCTGTTGTTACCGATATAATTTTCCTACAAAATAGGTCGTTTAATTTGTTATGTATGATGAGAAAACCAGATGAAGATGGGGGTCCTGAGTTAACCCCCTGTGAACTATGCTGCTAATGAGAGAGAGAGATAAAGAGGGGGGCAGAGGCATCATACTGCAGATGGGAGAGAGAGAGAGACAAAGATTTAAACTCATGGCTCCATGGATGATTTAGTATTATGGCTTCTTCACTGATTGTTTATCTTTGCTACAAGGACACTCTTCTTTGCTCGTTAACATTCTTGATGAGACAGCACCGAGTGGCCCAGTTTGATGGACATGGACATGGTCAGTTGATGGATGGCTGGTACCCCGGCAGGGGGGGATAAAAGGCAGGTCTGCTGAGACACCGGCAGACACGCCACTGGACACCGAAAGAGCACTGTGCACCCACAGGAGGTGGGGGCTTGCAGAATCGATTCGGGGGAATCGGTCAGAGGCTCACAGTGTGTGAAGGCAGGGGCGGTGGGGGCTTGTGTGTATGTCCACTCTCGCCTGTGTGACAAGCTCACCACTGAAGAACGGTCTGGCCGGGAACGGAGGGGTCACAGTCGGTGGCCACAACCGCACAACAAAACAAGAGGACAACGGAAGGTTTGCCTGCTGCAACTGCTCATCTCTCTCTCTCCAACGGTACAACAGCAACTACTTCGACTTAAACTGAACTGAACTCTGCATCATCTTAAGACTATTCGTTTACCCCTAGACTTTGAAAGAGCTTGGTCTTGATTCCTATTTCCATACTTCTCTATATAACATTGCTAACCTGTTTTATATGTATATTTGCCTTTTATTGCACTGTATTACTAATAAACACCTTTAGTTACAGTACCACCATACTCCAGCGTATCATTCCATTTCTGCTGGTTTGGTAACCCAGTCACGGGGTACGTAACAAATTGGGGGCTCGTCCGGAATTTAATACCTTTTATGAGGCTCCTGAATTTATGGGGGAGAATTCCCTTATCTGATTTGGTTGTGTGAAAAACCAAAAAACAGAAAACATTTGAAATGGATGTTGAGGGATTTCTGTTAAGTCCAGTCCCTGCAGGCTTTTGGAAAGCTAAGAAGGATGAGTTGTGGGAAGTTGTTAATGCATTGCAACTTAAGCCACAGACAGGTATGACGAAGGTGGAACTCCGAATGATAATAATGGAGCACAATATTTTTACGAAGCACTTTAGTGAAAAGGAGGTAGAAATGTTTCCTCTAGAGGTCCAGACCCGTCTGGAAGAGATGAGGATAGAGAGATTACGTTAAGGGTGGAAGAAGCACGGAGAAAGAGAGAGGGAAGGGAAAGACAGAGACAATTCGAGAGGAAGATGTGGCAGTTGGAAGGAGCAATGTTGGACACTGATGATTTTTACAGCTTGAAAGAGCTGGTTGTAGTTGGAAATTTTAAGGAGTGTGTTCCCGGTGATGTAAGGGCATTCCGAGATGAAAAGAATGCCGCTACCTTGAGGAGTCTGCTGGGTTAGCAGACGAGGTTGTTTTAACCCGCAAGGTTGAGTTTACACCCGATGTGAGTTGCCCAGAGAGTAACTGGGATGATCAGGGGAACTTGGAATTTGAAGCTGGGACTGGTATTGATAGCCTAGAAGAGGCAGGTGTCCCGTTTGCCTGTGTTCAGGTTATGGAGGTACCTATGGATTCACAGGGTACTGAACCTTGTGTTGAAACTCATGAGAGGTCTGAGGTGTCGGACTAGGTTAAAAAAGGAATGCAGTCCTTTGGGTCAGATGGACTTGGTTCGGTGAGTAAGGGGTTAACCCTGGCACCAGCGGAAAGTGAGGATTCTCAGTCACTTGTGTTAGAAGGTGTTCTAAATGTTAGTGATGAGATGAAAGCTGGTGATGTGAATTTTATGGAGAATATTGTGAAAGTGGCTGTTGTTCAAGATGACAATATAGAGAAAAAGAATTGTTTTGGTTTAGGGTTTGAGAGGCCACCTGTCTGGGTTACTATGGGGACGAATCGAAGTAAAGGTCGAAAAAGTGGATTTGATGGACTGTTTGGGAACTTTCTGAATGTAAACATGGTCTTTCTAAGCTTATGTTAGTGCTGAGTGTGGGTAAATATTAAATTGGCACCTAGTCAGGGTGAAGTCAATTTAACAGTTCAGCTGACGAGTAAGCTTGTGGCTGCTGAGGACCCGCCTACAGATTCTGAAGTTTATCCCGCCTGCGCTAGTCACCAGAAGCATGGTGAAAAGGGCTGCTGGAAAAGGCACTGAGGTATCTGCAGCAGACGTGGATTTAGCTGAGACGTTTTTACCGACCCTGTAGCGGAAGGGGGTTAGAGGATGAGAAGAAAGAGAATAGTGGAGCTGAGTAAGGGAGAGGAGGTGGATTTACCATTAGCGAGGAAGGAACTTATAAAGGAGCAGAGACGTGATGAGGAGCTTGTGGCATTGAAGGAGACAGCTCTCTCTGAAGCGGGATTTAAGAAGGGACCAGTGGGCTACGATATGAAGGAGGGAGTATTAATGAGAAAGTGGAGGCCGACCACCGTGCCGGTAGATGAGGAATGGGCGGTGGTACACCAGGTGGTGGTTCCGAAGGTTCATCGGAACGAAATATTGAACCCTGGCCAAACAAGATACCCCTAAGTGGACACTTTGGAGTAAGGGAAACGGTACATAGGGTTAAGAGGGACACGATTGAGGAGACCCTGGGGTTCAGCCCATTAGAGATTGTTTTCGGTCACAAGCCCAAGGGACCTCTGGCCTTACTTAAAGTTAAATGGTCTAATCCGACAGTGCTTGTCAATGTGATTGACTATGTTTGAAATTCCGAGAGAGGCTCGGCAGAATATGTGACATTGCCGAGAAAATTTGCGAGACTCCCACATTAAAATGAAGCAGTGGTATGATAGACGAGCACGAGAACACGGATTTCAAAGGGGCGATAAGGTCTTGGTTCTGTTCCCATTAGTGACCAACCCCCTACAGGCGAACTTCCAAGGTCCGTACAAGGTAATTAAGAAAATACACTCTCCGAACTATGTTATTGAACCCCTGACAGGAGGAAGCCGAGCCAGTTGATACACGTTGATGTGCTGAAAGGTTATCGTGATTCAAAAACTGCGCCAGTCGGTGCTGTCACGAAAACAAATGAGGCTGTAAGGATTGATAATGAGGGGCCCGAGCACCTTGAATAGATAAACATAGTGCCCACCAGACTAGAGAACTCTGTTATTTTGGCCAATTTTGCTGATAAGCTCAGTCATTTGAAGCCTGGACAGAGGGAACAGCTGACAAAGCTAATTAACCGGTATGCAGATTTATGCCCACACGTTCCGTGGAGATGCGAGGGAACAACACATGATGTTATTGTTACTTCAGCCCAGCCTATTAAGCAGCCCCCCCTATCGGATGAATTTGGAAAAGATCAAGCTCGTGGAAAAAGAAATTGAACATATGCAAGCTGCTGGTATTATCCAGGAATCTTCCTCAGCGTGGGCATCTCCATGTGTGATTGTCCCGAAGCCTGATGGGAGTGTAAGGTTCTGTACAGATTACAGGAAGGTGAATGCCATCACAAATATTGATGCTTACCCTATCCCAAGGGTGAATGATTGCATTGATAAAGTGGGTAAAGCGAGATACATCACCAAGATTGACTTGCTAGACGGATACTGGTGTGTTCCTTTAACTGACAGGGCTCGATAAATTTCAGCATTTGTCGCTCCATCAGGGTTATATGAGTATAATATCTTTCCTTCTGGAACGAAAAAAGCTCCAGGGACATTTCAGAGAATGATTGACTCAGTGATTAAAGGATTAAAGAACACAGGGGCTTACATCGACGATTTAGTGGTTTGGAGTGATACGTACGACGAGCACATTGAGGCTGTGGAGGAGTTGTTTACACGAATATCTGCAGCCAATCTCACAGTGAACCTCGCCAAAAGTGAGTTCGGCCATGCCACGGTCACGAACCTGGGGTATGTGGTAGGACAGGGGCAGCTGGCTCCTGTGCAGGCGAAAATACAGGCTATTTCTGAAGTTCCCGTTCCGACTGATGAGAGTGAACTGAGAAGGTTTCTGGGAATGGTGGGGTACTGTCGGAAGTTTTGTAAGAACTTTGCGGATATTGCCCTCCCTCTTACAAAGCTCTTGCAGAAGGATGAGAAGTTTGTTTGAAGCTATATTTCCCAAGAAGCCTTTGAGAGGCTGAGAACTATACTATGTTACCTCCCTGAGTTAAAAGCACCTGACTTCGAAACCCTTCTCCCTGGCAACCGACGCAAGTGACGAGGCTGCAGGGGCAGTACTACTGCAGAGAACTGAGGACGAAATTGAACACCCAGTGGCTTATTTCTCTAGGAAGTTCAATGTGCATCAGAGGTATTATTCCCCTGTAGAAAAAGAATTACAATCACTTGTTCTGGAGTAACAGCATTTTGAGGTTTACATTTGTCCGGCACAGAAGCAAGTGATAGTTTATACTGATCACAACCCATTGGTATTTTTGACTAACAAGAAGAATAAAAATAGACAGTTATTAAGTTGGAGTCTGGTCTTATAAGATTTTGATATTAAAATACAGCATGTAAAGGGAACTGACACTGTAATTGCGGATTGTTTATCTAGATGTTAGATTTGAAATTATATCTGTGTTACTTTGTTGGTTAATGACTGCATCCGTATTATATTAGATTCTGTAATGTGCCCTACTATTGAATTCCCCCCCCCCTGTAAAAATACTTTTAAGGGTGGGGGTGTTATGTGTGATGAGAAAACCAGTTGGAGATGGGGTCCAGAGTTGACCCCCCTGTGAACTATGCTGCTAACGAGAGAGAGATGAGGGGGCAGGAGGCATCCTGTTGCAGATGGGAGAGAGAGAGAGAGAGAGAGAGAGAGAGAGAGGAGAGAGAGAGAGAGAGAGAGAGAGAGAGAGAGAGAGAGAGAGAGAGAGAGAGAGAAGGATTAAAATTGATGATTTAGTATTATGGCTTCTTCGCTGATTGTTGACTTTAACGCCAAGGACATTTGGCCTGTTTGTGTGGATCCCTGCTGACACAGCAGAGTGATACCAGGTGCCTGCTGAGACAGGGGGAAGTGGCCAGTTTGATGGACATGGACATGGTCAGTTGATGGATTGCTCATACCTCATCAGGAGAGATAAAAGACGGGTCTGCTGAGACACCGGGAGACACGCCACGAGACACTGCAAGAGTGTTGTGCACCCACAGGAATGTGGGGGCTTGGAGGACCGAAACTGGAGATCGGTCACAAAGCTCACAGTGTGACGGCAGGACCGATGGGGGCCTGTGTGTGTGTCCACTCACGCCACAGTGACGAATCCACCATGGAAGAACGGTCTAGCCGAGAACGGAGGGGTCATAACCGAATGACCACATCAGTACAACGGAACAAGAAGAAAAAGGAAGGTTTGCCTGCTGCAGCTGCTCACGTCTCTCTCTCTCTCTCCAACGTCACAGCAACAACTACCTCGACTTAAACTGAACTGAACTCTGCATTATCTTAAAACTATTCATTTACCCCTAGACTACGATAGAGCATGTTTTTTTTCCTTATTTCTACGCTTCTGTATTTATCATTGCTAACCTGTTTTATATGTATATTTGCATTTTTGATACTGTATTGCTTAGTTTACTAATAATCACCTTTAGTTTCAGTACCACCAGACTCCAACGTATCATTCCATTTCTGCTGGTTTGGTAACCCGGTCACGGGGTACGTGACAGTATACTCACTTTGCCCTGTTTTCTGTCCTTGCTCGTATGAAGGTGGTTTACCTACTTATGCAAGCACTTCTCTGACAATCGATGTGTAACAGCCTAATGTAACATTGTATGGAAAAACAAGATAACACTGATGCAGACATGTTTTATACATTTAACAAGGTGTTTTATTAACGCAATAGAGTTAGTCAGTCTTTCAATGTTCGTCGTCACCCGGGTCAATCTGTCCGTGAACTCCCTGTCAGATGCTGCCGTACGCTCCAGTATTTGTTTTTTTTTAAGTTTTAAGTTCTCCTGCGAGTGAGCCAACTGCTGTCCGTCGTTTCAAGTTTTTCTATCTGTAACTACACAAACGCGCACTTCAACGGCGAGATTCGACACGAAACATGTCGCTTGTTTTCGGTAGATTTGTCCTGTGCATGCGCAGCAGGAGGAGATTCGCCGAAATCTCTGTTTCAGTGTGGATGGAGATATTTTCAAAAACGCATAGTGTGGACGCCTATTGTTTTTACGCAAAATCGATGTTTCCAAAATTATCCGGTGTAGTGTGGATGTAGCCCAAGAGTTAGCAACGTTATGCATAGATAGAGGTATAAATAAAGTTGTCAATCTCATTCAAGCTCAGGTGGCAGGAGTTACAGTCTTACGATGGTACGTCAGGAAGTTCCATTCACTCCGCAGAACTGAGACGAGAGAGAGAGGTATTTGTAATCCGAATAGACAGGTGTCGCTGATCTTCCCGTTGCTCTCCGAATCCTTCAGGTGAGCCAAATGTTGACTTCACTAAGGGTACCGCCTTCAGGTGGTAAAGCGACTGACCCAGGCAAGGGTTAAATACACCGGGAGTTCCCACACTGTGACAGCCACTGGTCCAGTTCCGCGACGTACGAAGTATCTCCAACAGTGATTTGCCTTCTTCAGTGAACTATCACGCCCAGACAAAGGTAAACACGCAAGTGGTATTCACAATGGCTTCCGCCTCAACAGAGAACCCATCCTGTGGATTAACGGTGTGACGATCACACTTCCGTATTCGAACGGAATCGAACTCACCCCTCACGGGCTACTTGGAGGGAGAGTCCAAACAGAGATCTCTTTGTCACTAGGTTTTCTCTGTTTCAAACCTTCCTCTCCTGCAAACTTCTTCCAGCTGCAGCGCTTATGAGGGTCATTTATCAACACTCTGGATCGATCTCCACTCACCCCTTTTAAACTCCTGAAAGTTTAAACCAGCCACCCCACGCACTGGTGTCTTTCATTGACTGAAGCCATCTCGACTCTGACTGTGTCCTTGTATATTGCAACTCTACAAATCTCTGGTGTGACCGCACTTAGAGTATTGTGTTCAATTCTGGTCACCTCATTATAGGAAGGATGTGGAAGCTATGGAGAGGGTGCGGAGGAGATTTACCAGGATGTTGCCTGGTTTGGAGAACAAGTCACATGAAGCAAGATTAGCAGAGCTGGGACTTTTCTCTTTGGAGTGTAGAAGAATGAAAGGGGATTTGACAGAGGTCTAAAAGATTATGAGAGACATAGAAAGGGTGGATAGTCAGTCCCTGTTTCCCAGGGCACCAGCAGCAAACACCAGAGGGCATCGGTACACATCAGGGGTAAGTTTTTTACACAGAGGGTTGTGAGTGCCTGGAATGACTTGCCAGGGATGTTGGTGGAGGTTAAAACATTAGGGGAATTTAAGAGCCTCTTGGACAGGCATATGGATGAAAGGAAAATGGATTTAATGATTTAATTTATTTTTATTTATTTATGTTCCTTTATTCTCTTTCGGGAAAACCCTTATCCGTGAAGGTTCGGAGATAACTGGAAGGATTTTTTTCTCTCTCTTTTTAAAAATTTTATCCTCAATTGGACTGCCCAATCTTTCTTTTTCTTTATTTCTTTCGTTCTTTTTTTTTTTTGGTTTCAGTTTAGTTAGTGGGGTTTTTGTTCCCTTTATCAAATAAAATTTCCCGTTTTTTTATGATTGCTATGAGGAGGTGTAGTTGTTTTTTTGACTGTTGTATATATAACAGCGTACATTTTACCTGTCTGATTTTGACATTATATACGTTCTGATTTTTATTGCTGTTTATATGTCTTTTATATTATCTGTTTGCTAAACTCCTCCTCTGATTTGTATATTCTTTATTTGAAGATCAATAAAAAGATTGAAAAATGAAATGAAATGAAAAATGGAGGGTTACGGGATAGTGTGGGTTTAGTACTATTTTTTAAGGATTATATGGGTCGGCACAACATGGAGGGCTGAAGGGCCTGTACTGTGCTGTAGTGTTCTATTCAAAACAAGCCGCAGGGAAAATCATTCATTGTCCATCAGATAACTCCACCTCCCTCACCATAGTAAACAAGTCTTTCTCCCCCCCCCCCACCTCCCTTCCAATTTCTCCCTCTTTCTCTCTCTCCCCCCCCCCCGTTCCTATCTCCTCTTCCTTCCGACTTTCTGGCTCTCTCTCTCCCCCTCCCTCTCTCTCTCCATCGCCCACCCTCGTCTCTTATCTCTCTCTACCCCCGACCCCTCTCTTTCTGCATCCATCTCTGCTCTCACCCACTCTCTATCCTCCCACTCTGTCTCTCTTCCCTTTTCAATTCCTCTCCCACTCCCTGTCCCTCCTCCCGCACCCTTTCCACACACACACTCCTTCGCTTCCCCCTTCACTCGCTGCTTTCCCTGTTCAGTTTTTCTCCCCTCTCTCTCACTTCCACTGACCCTTTCAAACTTATCCCCCTCGCTCTTTGTCTCTCCCCGTCTCTCTTTCTCTCACTCTCCTCCTCCCCCACCCCCGTCTCTTCGCAATTTATCACTCTCTCTTTCTTTACGGCAGACCATCGCCTGCCTGGTTGCGAATGTGATCTGCGCCATTGCCTGCACTCCCGCCGTCATCCTGTACTCGCTGAACGTCCGCATCTTCCCCTGCATCGGGTACTGCTACACCGGATGCCGGATGGTGAGTGTTCCGCCCGCCCCCAAACACACACACACACACACATGCTAGCGAGCCAGCCCTCATCCACATACTCCACCTCGCACCCACGGCCTTACCCCTCTCCCGCTGCGCTACCTTGCTCCCATCGCGGTAGAGCTCCCTCTCTCCACGCCAAGCCTCCTCCGAACCCTCCCTCCCCTCTGTTGTAGCGGCCTCTCTCTCCTCTCCTCCCCCCTCCCTCGACCACTTCCTCCGGCAGTTCCTCCCACAGACGGACCACCCGTATCCCTCTAAAACTTTCCTATCCGTCTCCCTGTCCGAGTGTCGTTAATGTACCTACCTCGACCACTTCCTCCGGCAGCTCCTTCCACAGACGGACCACCCTCTGGGTCAAAATGTTTCCCCTCGGGTCCCCTATTAAATCTCTATAATCTGTGGCCTCTGGTTCAAGATTCCCCGACCCTGGGGAAAAGTCTGTTCACATTCACCCTATCCGTTCCCCCTCGTGGTTTTCACACCTCTGTAAGGCCCCCCTACGCTCCAGGGAATGAAGTCCCTTCCTAGATAGATAGATAGATAGATAGATAGATAGATAGATAGATAGATAGATAGATAGATAGATAGATAGATAGATAGATAGATAGATAGATAGATAGATAGATACTTTATTCATCCCCATGGGGAAATTCAACTTTTTTTTCCAATGTCCCATACACTTGTTGTCGCAAAACTAATTACATACAATACTTAACTCAGTAAAAAATATGATATGCATCTAAATCACTATCTCAAAAAGCATTAATAATAGCTTTTAAAAAGTTCTTAAGTCCTGGCGGTTGAATTGTAAAGCCTAATGGTCCTGCCCGACCTCTCTCCGTAACTCAGCCCCTCGAGTCCCGGCGACACCCTCGTAAATCCCCGTGAGCTCCCGCCTCCGGTACACGGTGCCCTGTCCGACAATGGCGGGCATGCCAAACACCGCCTTCACCGCCCCGTCTGCCTGTGACCCCACTTCCAGGGAACCACAAATCTAGGAAAATCCAGGAATCTAGGAATAATGGGCATAGTTCCCTGAAGGTGGAATCTCATGTGGATAGGTTGGTGAAGAAATCTTTTGGTATGTTGGCCTTTGTAAATCAGTGTATTGAGTATAGGTGTTGGGATGTAATGTTAAAATTGTACAAGGCATTGGTAAGGCCAAATTTGGAGTATTGTGTACAGTTCTGGCCACCAAATCATAGGAAAGATGTCAACAAAATAGAAAGTGTACAGAGGAGACTTACTAGAATGTTACCTGGGTTTCAGCACCTACGTTACAGGGAAAGGTTGAACAAGTTAGGTCTTTATTCTTTGGAGCGTAGAAGGTTGAGTGGGAACTTCATAGAGGTATTTAAAATTATGAGGAGGATAGATAGAGTTGGAGTGAATAGGCTTTTTCCATTGAGAGTAGCGGAGATTCAAACAAGAGGACATGTTGAGAGTTAAGGGGCAAAAGTTTAGGGGCAACACGAGGGGGAACTTCTTTACTCAGAGAGTGGTAGCTGTGTTGAACGAGGTTCCAGTAGAAGTGGTACAGGCAGGTTCGGTATTGTCATTTAAAGTAAAATTGGATAGGTATATGGACAGGGAAGGAATGGAGGGTTATGGGCTGAGTGCGGGCAGGTGGGACTAGGTGAGTGTAAGCATTCGGCACGGACTAGAAAGACCGAGATGGCCTGTTTCCGTGCTGTAATTGTTATATGGTTATAAACCAAAACTTGGCGCGTTCCATTAATCGAAGGCTAAAGTTCTCCGTCTCTCACCCCTCTGCCTGTCCATGACTCACTCTCTCTGTCTCTGCCCCCCTCTGTTTTCCACCTTTCGCTCCCTTCCCTGTCCGACCTGACTTGAAGAGACGAATGTAACGGAACTTCGTTTGCGCTTCTGCCTGCGAGTGGCAGGTTTTCCTTTACAGGACGAGGTGCGTAGATTGAAGGCGGATGGGAAGTAGTGACAGTCAAGCTGATTAGAAATGCGGGGGAGTGAGTTCCCTGTAAGGATGAGGATCAAAACCAGGTAAGTAGATTGAAGGAAGATCGTAAGTAATGATTGTAAAGTTGATGAGTGAAATGCGGGGAGAGTTTTCTCTGTGAAGGTAAAGAAGAAAACGAGAACGAAGCACCCGAAGGTTGAACGAGTAAAGGAATCCCTGGGAGATCCGCTGGTGTTTCCCTGCTGATGCGGTCTGGTTGGAAAGAGGATATCATAGATATGTATTCCTTTTACCAGTGGCTTGTTGGTTGGACAAAAGGATGGTGGCCCTCTGGGGGTCTATTTAGTTAAAGACAATCAAACATTTTAAACAGGAAGCTGGTAGCAGAGACGGAGATCCTACGTTGGATTATAATTATATAATATGGTGTTATTATTTATGCATTTTAATTTGTTTATTGGTGCCTGGCTCATCGGAGGATGTTGTCCTTGCTTTGATAAGTGTTTGTGTGTTGTGTGCGCTGCTGTGCTTTACAGCCTGGGTCGGAGAAACGTTGTCTCTTTTGTCGGTGTGCGTGTGTTTAGTTAAATGACAGTAAACTTGACGAGTTGAATAAGTGCTGGAAGTAGCAAAGGACACCATCCTACGAAACAGCAAAAATAATAGACCGACTGTCCAAACAAAAGAAAGGGGAGGCGTCTATCCTCACCTAGACAGCCTGAGCCCAGGCCCGGATCACGTCTGGACAAAGTTTTCATGTCAACAGAAGCTATACGACAAAATCAAACACCCCGACCCCGCCTGATAACGCTCAGGCGACCGAAGCGGAGGGACAGGAGGGGACAAACGGCAAGACAAAGTACTATGCAAGAAAAGATGAGCCCATTTTTAGGGTCGCTTCTGAACCGTCGAGGGGTCTCAAAAAAAAAAAAAGGACACGTCAATGATTCGCGTACCGGAACAGGAAACGGGGAGAAATAAAAATAAGCGAATTCAGAACTCGATCCTGTTACATAACATCCAAAAAAGAAATTTATGAATGGCACCACCTCGATAACTGGGCTATAGACCCCGTCTGAAGTTCGGGCTATGGGACAAATTTGTGAAATGTATAACTCCTTGCCTGGAAATGTTGAGATGTTCTGAAAAGTGGTGTGCGGAACCCACTTGGCCTGAAGTACAAAGCGCGTTTGAATTCCCCAGAGGAATAGAGGGGGAAACGATAATGATGGATATTCCGTTACCATGGGGACGTGGTTAAAGGGGACCGTGTTCGTCTGCCCGAGTGGGACTGTCCGTGAGCATAGTGATTTTGGAGAGGGAACCAGGTGCAGGCAAAAATCAGGAGACAATATAACTGACTTCATTTCCCGTTTCCCTGACACATGATAGAGTAGACTTGAAGAACAACTCTGCGCTGCCGTACACAGAATTGGAAATACACTTGGACTAAGATGTTAACCAACAACAGCTTATTCTGACATGTCAGCCTCTGATGCATTTCCATCGCACCGCCCGATACACTGAAACATCTCAGCCGAGCGATCACCAGAAGCTCCTTTCCATGACTAACAGAGCAGAAACTCTTTCTGTAACTGAACACATCTATTATGGTCCAAAGGACAAAGTGACAGAAGGGTTTTTGACTGAATATCTGAATGAGCGATTTAAACTGCCAAACCTAACCCCTCATGTCACCACAGCCATCAAACCCCCTGCAACTCCTGAACTACTCGGACCCGCGCTTCAGACTTTACAGGAGTTGAACCGCACACAGTGTATAACTCCGCCTAATACTAACGCTGCTCGACAACTTCATTCCGCTCAGGCTGGTTGTGTAATGTTTCCTTCTTCATCATTAAAACAAAGATTGTTTGCTGTTTGCTCCCCCCGCTTTGCCTGAGTATGTCGTAGTCTTGTTGCTTTCGCAGGCACCTCCCTCTCGGTGGGCGATAAACAAACATCACGAGGGTCTTCCGTCCCACCACACGAAGACCTCTGCAATTCCACCCTCTATACGGCTACATGATTTGTCGCTGGAGGCAATGGAAGGCATGAATCCTGTCATAAAGCACTTTTCGATCAGGAAGGGCTTGTACCAGCCTGCAGTCCTTGTAAATCCCTTATGTTACCAGTTCCGAAACCAGTTCGTTATAATGAGTGACTTTTTTTTTGCAATACTGAAGGGCGATTAGCAAGACAGCATGTCAGGGATTTACTAATAGCAATTTAGCCGAGCGACAAGGCGCCGCTGACAACCCATTGTATAGTGCTCTGCACAATTACCAGCAGTTGTAAGAGGCATGTCTGGGTGTCTGACATCTGTCGCCGACACTACAATTAAAAAACATAAAACACAGAAACCTACAGCCCATTACAGGCCATTCGGCCAGCAATGTTGTGCCCACTATGTGACCTGATCTAGGAACTGCTTGTATTTCCCTAAGGTATAAACCTCTACTTTTCAAAGTTCCATGTACCTATCTAAGAGGCTTTTAAAGACCCTATTGTATTAGCTTCCATCACCGCCGCCGGCAGTGTTTTCCACGCACCCAACACTCTCTGTGTGAAAACTGAACAGTGACATTCCCCCGGTACCTATTTCCAAGCACCTTAAAAGCATACCCCGCGTATTAGCCATTTTGTCCCTGGGAAAAAAGCCACGGGTTATCCACACGATCAATGCCGCTCATCATCTTATACATATAATTATAGTAGAAACGTCCGATCCTATTAAATGGGATCTCCCTGATGAAGTGTGTCGGCCCGGAACATTGACTGTTTACTCTTTTGCATAGATTCTGCCCGGCTTGCTGAGCTCCTTAGGATTGTGTGGGTATTACTTTGATTTCCAGCGTCTGCAGATGTTCTCCAGTTTGCGATTAGACTTGGACAACAGTCAACAACAAAATAACCTGCGCTGCCTAAACGAGACAAAATTAACATCAGGTCATTACCAACTCCGAAATGCGAAGCTCTTGTCATTTAATCTTGCCAAGCATTTATGTTGTAGTCTTTAAGCTACTCAATCTGATTGGGAGTTAAATTGGACAAGGCTAGAATGACGTCGCTTGGGATTCATGCTGCTTTGGTGTTGACGGTGGCCGGAGATGGGACACAATCCTTACGTAACACTGGAAACATTATTTATGATAAAACATTGAGTTAGTATTAACTGGTGCGAGGTGCATAAATCTATTCAGCGCTCGAAAAGATGTCTGTCGTGTCGACTGTTACTTCCGGCAGCACCGGGCGAGGAGAATCACCGGTGTTGTATAACACTGATCGGTGGCAGGACAGACATCAGTGAGACGGAAGTGGAAATGCGAAAGAGTCAGTATCGTTCCAAAGAAAGCGGTACAACATCTTTCAAAGTAATTTTAATTCGTATTTCCAGTATCATTCATTTATTTTTCATACATCGATACAACTTCCAGGTAGAGCTTAGTTAATTGGAGAGAGAAAAAAAATAAACAAATAACTTTTTCCCGTAGCTCTGGAAGTTGATTAAATTTCAGCGTACATTGATGATCAAGCTAAATATATGTTCCTGCAATGAGATTCCCTCTGCTCAGTACGCGACCGGACGGAAAGTGTGGTCAGACAGAAACAGAGAACAGAGGGAAAGAAAGAGACTGTGACGGGGCCTCGGGATCTGAACAGAGATAAAGCCGGAGAGATGCGGGGACAACGAGGGAGCTGGTCGGAGATAGAGATGGAGTTGACAAAGAAGGAAAATAACGCACACACACTCTGTTCCAGTCCGATCATGTTTCCCTCACGGTGAAACTCACTAGTCCACGATGATATTAGATTTTGTTCAGATCGGGACCGGACGTGTGGACGGAGAGAAACAGCGAACAGAGGAAACAGATTTTCACGGGACCTCAGGATGTGAACGGAGATAAAGAGGCAGATATGAAAGGACAAAGCGGAGCAGTCCGGTGATGGAAAAGGAGTTGAAAAAGTAAAGAAACACACACACACACACACACACACATACACACACACCTCCGCTATGTTTCAGTCTGATCACGCTCCCCTCACCGGCGTGGGGGAAGGAGTGAGCGAGGACAACGTGAGGGATATTGGGAGTAAAACTCCGTGAGCGTCACTGAAAATGATGAATCAGAAACAACGGAGAGAATGGAGAAAAGGGAGAGGATTCTTCCTAACTGGACCAACACAGAGTAAAACGCTGTCAGATGTAATGGAGTTTATTACAATAAAACAGGAGGGACCTGACTATATAGACCCTCCATCGGGGTGAATTACAGCTGAGGTGACCGCTACATATTCCATATTCGATGAAGGACACATTTCACCCGTACGGGGTAAACAGCGAGTGAAATATATCATCACAAAAATATGCGTATTTCAGAACGCTCCGTTGTTACCCGTGGTTCTACATATCGGCAAGTGGATAGATTATGGAGGAAACATGGTGTTTGAGTGAAATCTCCCTCAGAAAGAAACAAGTCGCTCTAGGATTTAACGAATTTGGTTAACAGTTCCAGCGGGTATTTCACCGCGTTCTTCAGCTCCTCTCTGAACTTGCTCTGAGTCACGGCGTAAATACATGTGTTGGTGCAGGAGCTGAGGATCTGCAGCATCGTCGCCATGGATTCTGCGATATAAATCGGATCCGTGTCCGAGTAACGAGGGATGTTTGCAATCAGTACGTAGATATCAAAAACCAGCAGAGTTAACCACAGAAATATAAAACTACCGGTTATACTGAATAGTAAAACGACCGATTTCCTTCGGTTCTCCATCTCCGGGTCCTTGACATTCTTTCCGATACTGCGGCCCCGGAAACCCATCCGGACTTTATTGGCGGAAAAAATCCGTCTAACTGTCAGAGCATTGAACAATAAAATCAGAACAAACGGGAGACAAGGCAGGAAAATACGATGAATCATCTCAAGTGCGGCCCACCAGGGAGACGTATAGAAACTCTCTTTGGTCACACAACCATAGAAAACGCCATTACTTATTAACCAAGGATCCAAAGTAAAGTAGAAAGTGACACTTTCTAAACAGCCCAGAACACTCACTGTCCCGATAACCACAGCCGCCGTCCCTTCGGTGCAATATTTTGTTTTCAGCTTTTCACAACAAATGGCCACAAATCTGTCACAGGTGAACGCGACTGTCAGCCAGACAGAAACCCCGGTGCTTGCTATGAGCAGGCAACGAACAACCCTGCAAACGGGAGTTCGATGGAGGAAGGAAGACCAGAAGTATATGAGAACAGTCCACTTCAGCAGAGGGTCAGAGATAACGACCAGGAGATCGGCCGCTGCCATTCCCAGCAGGTAGCGAGTGATACATTTGGAGAGACCGCACTTTCCTCGGGACAGGATAACAATCGCCACCAGGTTCACTGCAAGAGGGAAGGAAAGAAGCAGAGAAATTACTGACTTGTCAGGCAATACAGCAAAATTTTAATAGTATTAGACTTGATCTTGTATTTTTTCCCCCCTGCTACAAATGGTGGAATCCGGACATATGAAGCCACTGAGTGTGCGCAATATCGGCATGACGGAGAACTTTCCGCCAGTTCTGTAAATGGGTTAAATTGACAGCTGTCTTAATGCCCCCTTGTCCGCAGTAAATATCACTGGCTCTGACCGGCAGAGGAATGAAATGAAATCCACATCTGCAGAGTCCCATTCGCGTCGATCCGTCACCCAGTCAGGCACTTCACAGTCGATTCATACGGACAGAACAGAAGGTTGGCTCGTTCCCACGGATGCTGTGTAGCCCGGTGTCCTCCTGTGCAGACATTTCCATTCACAATTATTCCATGATATCGAGGCAGCGGTGAGGATTTCAGTCAAAGGCAGCATCTCGGCTCCAATATGGAGCGCTGTCTGCTACGAAAGCAATGGGATTAATATTGTCAGCGCCTTCCGCCCATGACTGAAATGCGGGGACTGGGCAGGTGGCTGTGGAAACAAGTAGCGAGAGAAATACTTCGGAACATCGGAATTAACTCTCAGATTCCGCCGGTTGCAGGTTTGACAGCGGCTTACCGGGAATTCCAACGGCTGAAATAACAGGGTAGTAAATGTCTTCAATCCGCCAGATTAATGGATATTCCATTTGAGTGACGCAGTGAACGCGATTGCTCTGAATTCCACAGCTCGACAAGACACTCTGGGCTGACGTACTGCAACAGTCTCTGATTTATACAGGGGATCGATCTCCAGTGACAAGGTCCCACCTTTGAGCGTTGTTATTGAACAAACAAATTACATCACCGGCGGTGTCTCAGGTGCAAATACTGTTGGCATGGAGCAGGAACACGTCAGTATCACTGGCATTACCTCAGTCAGATCCCTCTGTAATTCGATCAAAATGTGCAATGAGACCAGTAAATGAGCAATGAGCGGCTTCATTTACAACATTCCACAGTTGAAATAGCAGCGGTCACGCCGGCTCACATTTTCCAACCTGAAACTTTAATTATGATTCTCTTTCCACAAGCATCCCGGAATCGATGTTTCCAGCATTTTCGGCAATTTTCACTGTCACGCCAGGTGGTTCATCTACAAATAGATCCCGTTTCCCTTCGGTGTGCTCTGGATCCAGGCACACATGAAAACCCTCCCAGTCTTCGCCTGCAGACGTTAATTTTATATTTACACAGCAGCCCCACTTTGTCCGCACAGACACCAAACCCACCCCACCCCGTCCCACCATGTGCCATCAGATATAAAACATACCCGCTGTGTACAGAGACACCCTGTCCAGTTCCCCATTAGACACCAAACCCACCCCACCCCATCCCACCATGTGTCATCAGATATAAACATACCCGCTGTGTACAGAGACACCCAGTCCAGTTCTCCATCAGACACCAAACCGACCCCACCCCGTCCCACTATGTGTCATCAGGCATAAAACATACTCGCTGTGTACAGAGACACCCTGTCCAGTTCCCCATCAGACACCAAACCCACCCCAACCCGTCCCACTATGTGCCACCAGATATAAAACATACCCGCTGTGTACAGAGACACCCTGTCCAGTTCCCCATCAGACACCAAACCCACCCCAGCCCGTCCCAGCATGTGGCATCAGATATAAAACATACCCGCTGTGTACAGAGACACCGTGTCCAGTTCCCCATCAGACACCAAACCCACCCCACCCCATCCCACCGTGTGGCATCAGATATAAAACATACCCGCTGTGTACAGAGACACCCTGTCCAGTTCCCCATCAGACACCAAACCCACCCCACCCCAGCCGGCCATGTGTAATCAGATATAAAACATACCCGCTGTGTACAGAGACACCCTGTCCAGTTCCCCATCAGACACCAATCCCACCCCACCCCATCCCACTGTGTGGCATCAGATATAAAACATACCCGCTGTGTACAGAGACACCCTGTCCAGTTCCCCATCAGACACCAAACCCACCCCACCCCGTCCCACTATGTGCCATCAGATATAAAACATACCCGCTGTGTACAGAGACACCCTGTCCAGTTCCCCATCAGACACCAAACCGACCCCACCCCATCCCACCATGTGTCATCAGATATAAAACATACCCGCTGTGTACAGAGACACCCTGTCCAGTTCCCCATCAGACACCAAACCCACCCCACCCCGTCCCACTATGTGCCATCAGATATAAAACATACCCGCTGTGTACAGAGACACCCTGTCCAGTTCCCCATCAGACACCAAACCCACCCCACCCCGTCCCACTATGTGCCATCAGATATAAAACATACCCGCTGTGTACAGAGACACCCTGTCCTGTTCCCCATCAGACACCAAACCCACCCCACCCCATCCCACTGTGTGTCATCAGATATAAAACATACCCGCTGTGTACAGAGACACCCTGTCCAGCTCCCCATCAGACACCAAACCCACCCCACCCCATCCCACCGTGTGGCATCAGATATAAAACATACCCGCTGTGTACAGAGACACCCTGTCCAGTTCCCCATCAGACACCAAACCCACCCCACCCCATCCCACCATGTGTCATCAGATATAAAACATACCCGCTGTGTACAAAGACACCCTGTCCAGTTCCCCATCAGACACCAAACCCACCCCACCCCATCCCACCATGTGTCATCAGATATAAATCATACCCGCTGTGTACAGAGACACCCTGACAAGTTCCCCATCAGACACCAAACCCATCCCACCCCATCCCACCATGTGTCATCAGATATAAAACACACCCGCTGTGTACAGAGACACCCTGTCCAGTTCCCCATCAGACACCAAACCCACCCCACCCTATCCCTGCATGTGTCATCAGATATAAATCATACCCGCTGTGTACAGAGACACCCTGTCCAGTTCCCCATCAGACACCAAACCCACCCCACCCCGTCCCATTATGTGCCATCAGGTATAAAACATACCCGCTGTGTACAGAGACACCCTGTCCAGTTCCCCATCAGACACCAAACCCACCCCAACCCGTCCCACTATGTAGGATCAGATATAAAACATACCCGCTGTGTACAGAGACACCCTGTCCAGTTCCCCATCAGACACCAAACCCACCCCACCCCATCCCTGCATGTGTCATCAGATATAAATCATACCCGCTGTGTACAGAGGCACCCTGTCCAGTTCCCCATCAGACACCAAACCCACCCCAACCCGTCCCACTATGTAGGATCAGATATAAAACATACCCGCTGTGTACAGAGACACCCTGTCCGGTTCCCCATCAGACACCAAACCCACCGCAACCCGTCCCACGATGTAGGATCAGATATAAAACATACCCGCTGTGTACAGAGACACCCTGTCCAGTTCCCCATCAGACACCAAACCCATCCCACCCCATCCCACCATGTGTCATCAGATATAAAACACACCCGCTGTGTACAGAGACACCCTGTCCAGTTCCCCATCAGACACCAAACCCACCCCACCCCATCCCTGCATGTGTCATCAGATATAAATCATACCCGCTGTGTACAGAGACACCCTGTCCAGTTCCCCATCAGACACCAAACCCACCCCACCCCGTCCCATTATGTGCCATCAGGTATAAAACATACCCGCTGTGTACAGAGACACCCTGTCCAGTTCCCCATCAGACACCAAACCCACCCCAACCCGTCCCACTATGTAGGATCAGATATAAAACATACCCGCTGTGTACAGAGACACCCTGTCCAGTTCCCCATCAGACACCAAACCCACCCCACCCCATCCCTGCATGTGTCATCAGATATAAATCATACCCGCTGTGTACAGAGGCACCCTGTCCAGTTCCCCATCAGACACCAAACCCACCCCAACCCGTCCCACTATGTAGGATCAGATATAAAACATACCCGCTGTGTACAGAGACACCCTGTCCGGTTCCCCATCAGACACCAAACCCACCGCAACCCGTCCCACGATGTAGGATCAGATATAAAACATACCCGCTGTGTACAGAGACACCCTGTCCAGTTCCCCATCAGACACCAAACCCACCCCACCCCATCCCTGCATGTGTCATCAGATATAAATCATACCCGCTGTGTACAGAGACACCCTGTCCAGTTCCCCATCAGACACCAAACCCACCGCAACCCGTCCCACGATGTAGGATCAGATATAAAACATACCCGCTGTGTGCAGAGACACTCTGTCCAGTTCTCCATCTAACCTGGAGGACATCGATGTTCTCGTCATTGTGATCAGCGTCTCCATGATTATGATTATTTCCGTTATCTTGAAGTCCAAATCTGTCCATGTACACCCACCCCCCATCTCTTAAACTGTCTTCTCGGTTGAATCTACCTGAGGAACAGTTAGAAGCTGAAATACTGTGGCGTTCAGTTAGCTGTTGGAATACAATGGGCGGATAAGACCATTCACTGCCCTGTGGGTTCCGAGCGCAATCATCAACACGTTTGTCTCTGGTGTAAATACCGGCATCATTGAACAGAATATTCTCTGCCGAGTATAGATTCCACTCGGTACACAGAGGTCTTCATCTGCTGCTTTAACATAAATAATAAACTTGTCCTTGTCATTCCCTCGTAGGAGCCCTTGTAGAAATAAATGCACGACCGCCAGTTAAGGTCACATCATCAGGTAAGGTCATATTCGAAATTATTATAAACACACACACACACACACACACACACACACACACACACACACACACACACACACACACACACACACACACACACACACACACACACACACACACACACATTAAATGATTTGCCTATTTCCCTGTCCGGTCCATTCTCTTCCCTCACTGAACTCGTTAGACAGGGTATTTTCCGACATGTCGTATCATCGATAAAGGGACGGAAGAAACAGAAGAGATATTTAAACAGCCGCAGTACTATTTTGAAGAAACTAGAGGAAAGAAGAGAATAGTGTGTTAGGAGAATAATGCCTACCGGAGAGCAAAGTATTTTTTATAGACCAAGACCAAGGAGATGGTGGTGGACTTTAGGAGATCTAGGCCCCATATGGAGCTAGTGATCATTAATGGAGAACGTGTGGAGCAGGTTAAGACCTACAAGTATCTGGGAGTACAGTTAGACGAGAAGCTTGACTGGACTGCCAACACAGATGCCTTGTGCAGGAAGGCACAGAGTCGACTGTACTTCCTTAGAAGGTTGGCGTCATTCAATGTCTGTAGTGAGATGCTGAAGATGTTCTATAGGTCAGTTGTTGAGAGCGCCCTCTTCTTTGTGGTGGCGTGTTGGGGAGGAAGCATTAAGAAGAGGGACGCCTCACGTCTTAATAAGCTGGTAAGGAAGGCGGGCTCTGTCGTGGGCAAAGTACTGGAGAGTTTAACATCGGTAGCTGAGCGAAGGGCGCTGAGTAGGCTACGGTCAATTATGGATAACTCTGAACATCCTCTACATAGCACCATCCAGAGACAGAGAAGCAGTTTCAGTGACAGGTTACTATCGATGCAATGCTCCTCAGACAGGATGAAGAGGTCAATACTCCCCAATGCCATTAGGCTTTACAATTCTACCGCCAGGACTTAAGAACTTTTTTAAAAAGCTATTATTAATGCTTTTTGAGTTAGTGAGTTAGATGCATATCATATTATTACTGAGTTAAGTATTGTATGTAATTAGTTTTTGCTACAACAAGTGTATGGGACATTGGAAAAAAAAAGTTGAATTTCCCCATGGGGATGAATAAAGTATCTATCTATCTATCTATCTATCTATCTATCTATCTATCTATCTATCTATCTATCTATCTATCTATCTATCTATCTATCTATCTATCTATCTATCTATGCAGTAGGCTGCAAGCTGAAAATGAAGACAGAGTTTATATGCATTTCACATGAAATAAAGAACTAGTGAGAAAGAACGACAGAAGTGTAGAGACATGCAACCAACGGGAGACATTCAGTCGGATAATATGAGAGTGTTGGTTTAAATCTCTGCTTGATTGTCGCCGGTGTAGTGTTGAAGGGTGGTTCATTTTATACCAAACTGTCTCCGCTGCATTTTGTAGATATCAGACCCTGGTACAGATTGAGAGTGTGGGTTTCATTCTGTATCTGTCAGTCTCTGTTACAGTGTGAGATTGTGGGTTTCATTCTGCATCCGTCAATCTCTGCTACAGTGTGAGAGTGTGGGTTTCATTCTGTATCTGTCAGTCTCTGCTACAGTATGAGAGTGTGGGTTTCATTCTGTATCTGACAGTCTCTGCTACAGTGTGAGATTGTGGGTTTCATTCTGCATCTGTCAGTGTCTGCTGCAGTGTGAGATTTTGGGGCTCAGTCTTTATCTGTCTGTCTCTTCTCGAGCATTGCATATCAGCTCTCTACCTGTGAGCCTCTGATTCAGTGTGAGCGGGTGTATTATCCTCCTTTTTTCCGCTGTTCCTCAAATCTAGTAAATATACCTAAAATAGATTCTGTATTCCCTGAGCTATTTTTGGAAGAAGAATCTCTTGCAGTTGGTTTATGTTAAAATTGTGAGAGAGACAGCGCTTTAATTAATGATGACTATTGTATGAAGCAGTACATCCTAATAGAGTCATATGACCGTTTAATATAATAGAGTCATATGACCGTTTGGCCCGGCATCATTCTACACGCGATTCGTTGCTAAACCACAGGGAGCCAAGCGAACAGCACCTGGTCTGTAAATTTCAATGGTTTGGCAGGACAATCTTTGAAATGTTGAATGTAGATAAGGAAAATAAATATTTTAATTAATTTAATTAGGTGCATAACTAAATTCATAAATTGCTTGAAATAAAGTCCACCCAGAGGTAGCGAGTTTCATGTTCGAGCAGCATTTCTCTCACAGTTCTAAATTGCGCCCTTCACCGTGTCTTCCGCACTCTTATATTTGCCGGTTCTGTCACATATTCCTCAATGTTCACCGGACCGTGAATTAACTAGAGTTATTTCCCACTCACAAATAATATAATATTAATTTCGATCTTCTTATTACGGCCTCAGACTGCTCTGCAATATTCCATGCATTTTGCATTGATAAAATTGTGTCAGCCTTGTTCCGTGCAGCACTGAAAGCGTTTATGAGTGGGGATGCGAGGGAAGCTCAAGTTTCACATTTGGAATCATCCAAAGCTACACACTGCAGCACGCGATTGATGGAAGAATCCTGAGAATTTGGCGTCACTGATTACGTCACTGCACAGCCGGAAATGTCCCCCCGTCAGGGACATGATGCGCGGAAGAGTTGCTCCAGTGTTGCAGGATACAGTGTCCTATATTACAACCATCAGTGCAGAAGAACGAGATGAATGGGGGTTGAATGGACAGAAGATGATGAACAGACAGATATTACAATGGGAACACATCACCTGGACATGTTGGGATCATGGAACAGCAGAGAACAGGAACAAGCCCTGTGACTCACTACTCCTGCGCTGAATACGATACCGAATGAGACTAAACTCTGTTGACTGTACATGACCCATCTCCATTCATTCACTGCGTGAGCATGTGTTACGCCAACAACGTCGTAAACAACAACGTATTACCGACTGCCACACTTGACAGATTTTCCAGGTACCCAGCATTATTTGTGAAAAAATCACAAACTTGTCCCGCGCATCTCTTCTAAGCTACTCTCCTCTCGCGTTTAATACAGACCATCGCCCACTTGGTCTACCTTGCTGTGGAAGAACTTAAGACTCTTTGGATACGCAGGGGTTAACCTAATCGCTTATGAATGCTCTTAAAATTTAGCTGGGCTCTGAGTTGCAAGTCTTAGAATCCAGTCCTTGCTAAAGTGTAAACAAGAATGCTATGGCGCCATATTGACGTCATGCTCTTGTTTGTTGAAAATTAGTCCGAAGTTCAAAGTCACGTTGTTTGTTACAATCTAGTACTAAGTTCACAGTCAAGCAATGTTATTCTTCAGTGTTTTTAGTCACCTACGCTGTGTGTATATAATGAATCGGGTCTGCAAGATAAGCAGAGCCCCTGAGCACCGCTTTTAGGTGGAAGGAGGCTCTCCATGATATCATGCAATAAAGTCCTTCAGTCTGAAACAATTCTCTGAATCGGCCTGAATTAATCTGACTGCTGCACCTGAAATTTATCCGGAACGCTTGGCCACAACAATTCACCTTCTAGGCCTCTCATAACTCCATCAGGTTCTGCCAGATCTCCCCCCGTCCCAGCCTCTGTGTCCAGCAAGGCCAGGTCGAGGGACCATTCAACAGTCCTCTCGTTGACGGACCGGAAGTGGAAGGAGTGAGCAGTTTCGATTTCATTGGTGTTAACCTCTTTGAAGATCCATCCCGGGCCCAATATATTGATGCAGTCTCAAAGAGAGCACGACTGCGGCGATAGTTCATTTAGAGTTTGAGAGGAATCGGTCTGTCATGGAGGGCTCTCGCACATTTCGACAGATGTACCGTGGAGAGCATTCTGACTGAAAGCATCACCGTCCGCTGCACAGGATCAGATCAGTCTGCTGAAAATGTTTTCTCGCAAGGCTGCATTATAGGCGCCAGCCTCCCAAGCACCCAAGACATCTTCAAAAGGCGATGCCTCAAAATGCTGTATCCATCAGTAAAGAGTTCACCCCACTCCCTTCGCTCGCCCAGAGGGCACAGGGACCCGACCACACACACTCAGGAGCAGCTTCTTCCATCCGCAATCAGATTTGAGAATGGAGATCGATCCGCTGATGAAATCTTCCTCTGTATTTTTCTCTTTCGTTCTGCAGCATATATTTAATTTATTTCTGTACAGACAGTAGTTATTGTAATTTACAGCTGTGTTATTCTGCAATGCAATGCGGGGTTACCGCATGACGACAAAAGCACGTGACACGCATACGGGTCCTGTCTGACTGCAGCTGTGACAGACGGAATGACCTGAGTGACGGGACCTTTGATGACGACGTCACTTTCTTGAGGAGGCGCCTCCTGTAGATATTGCTCACTCCGAGAAACGATGTGCTTGTGATGAGTTGGACAGCTTCACTACTTCGTTAAGAGAGTGGGGAGCGAGGGACATGGGGCACTTCGAAGCCCAGAGGCAGAAGCAGGAAGATGTTGGAGCAGGGATGGGCACAGCTGGACTGTGGCTCCCAATTCTGGTTCCGGCAATTTAGGATGGATGTGGACGTCTCCGTCATGTAGCCGAGAATATTCCTGGGAATATTTCCACCGGTAAGGGACCTCAGACGCAGGTTAAACTGGAAAAGCTGTTATTACTCGTCCTGGAGCAGAGAAGCCGAAGAAGTGTACAAAGGATGTAATAAATCTAGTCAAGAAGAAAGGAAGAGCTTACGAAAGTTTCAAAAAGCTAGGTAATGATAGAGAGCTGGAAGTTTATAACGTTAGCAGGAAGGAGCTCAAGAAAGAAATTAGGAGAGCTGGAAGGGGCCATGAGAAGGCCTTGATGGACAGGATTAAGGAAAACCCCAAGGCATTCTACAAGTAGGTGAAGAGAAAGAGCATAAGAAATTAGAGAATAGGACCAATCAAGTGTGACAGTGGAAAAAAGTGTATAGAACCGGGGGAGATAGCGGAGGTACTTAATGAGTACTTTGCTTCAGTATTCACTACGGAGAAAGGATCTTGTCGATTGTAGGGATAAGCTACAGCGAACTGAAAAGCGTGAACATGTAAATATTAAGGAAGATGATGTGATGGAGCATTTGGAAAGCATGAAGTTGGATAAGTCACCCGGACTGTTCAAGGCCTACAGCAGCAACGTTCCCCAAATCATCCAACGCTACATCGACGATTGCATAGTTGCTGCTTCCCGCACGCGTGCTGAGCTCGTCCATTTATTCAACTTTGCCTCCAACTTCCACCCTGCCCTCAAATTTACCTGGTCCACTTCCGAATCCTCTCTTCCCTTTCTCAATCAGTGCCTCCATCTCCGGAGACAGTCTATCCACTGGTATATTTTATAACCTACTACCTCACAGCAGTCCGGACGGTACCACTTTCTACCCTGTCATTTGTAAACAAAGCCACCCCTTCTTTCAGCTCTTCCGTCCCCTCTGTCTCTGCTCTCAGGTTGAGGCTTTTCATTCCAGAGCAACTGAGATGTCCTCCTTCTTCAAAGAAAGGGGCTTCCTCTTCCCCAACATGAACGCTGCCTCACCCGCATCTCTTCCATTTCACACACATCTGCCCTTACACCATCCTCCCGCTGTCCCATCACGGATAGTGTTCCTCTTGTCCTCACTTACCGCACCACAATGCACATTCTGCACATAATTACACATATCTTCCACCACCTCCAACGGGATCCCACCACCGAGCACATCTTCCCATCCTCATACAACTCCCGACCATTTCTGCTTTCTGCAGGGATGACTCCCTGTGTGACTCCCTTGTCCTTCCCCACTGATCTACCTCCTGGCACTTATCATTACAACTGGAACAAGCGCAACATCTGCCCTTACACCCCCCTCCCTCAGGCCCCAAACAGTCCTTCCAGGTGTGGCGACTCCTCACCTGCGAGTCTGTTGGGGTCATCTACTGTATCCGGTCGTTGAGAGCTCCTGTATATCAGTGAGACCCAACGTAGATCGGAAGGCCCCTCCCCCTCGTCGAGCACCTGCCACGAAAAGTGGTGGCCTCCCATTTCAATTCTACTTCCCGTTCCCATTCTGACATGCCAGTCGGCGGCCCCCTCTACTGCCAAGGCGCCGCACACAGGTTCGAGTACTGACACCTTGTATTCCGTCAGGGTAGCTTCCAATATTATGGCATGAACATCGATTTATCTAATGGCTGGTCATTGCCCACACTCACCCCCACAACCTTTAACCTTTAACCTTTAACATAAGAGTTTAACATCGGTGGCTGAGCGAAGTGCGCTGAGTAGGCTACGGTCAATTATGGAAAACCCTGAACATCCTCTACATAGCACCATCCAGAGACAGAGAAGCAGTTTCAGCGACAGGTTACTATCGATGCAATGCTCCTCAGACAGGATGAAGAGGTCAATACTCCCCAATGCCATTAGGCTTTACAATTCAACTGCCAGGACTTAAGAACTTTTTTAAGCTATTATTAATGCTTTTTGAGTTAGTTCTTACTGAGTTAAGTATTGTATGTAATTAGTTTTTGCTACAACAAGTGTATGGGACATTGGAAAAAAGGTTGAATTTCCCCATGGGGATGAATAAAGTATCTATCTATCTATCTATCTATCTATCTATCTATCTATCTATCTATCTATCTATCTATCTATCTATCTATCTATCTATCTATCTATCTATCTATCTATCTATCTCTTCACCATTCCGCATTCATGTCTCCCTTTCACAACTTCTTACCTGATTATCCCCACAACTTATATATAAATAACAATACCTCATTTCCTGGAATAATGGAAAGGCTGAACTGCTGGGAACAACAACGTTTTCAGGAAGTTCAATTTATTCATGCGCTTGTAGAGCAGGTGTGGATTTATTTTCGGAATGTCAAAATTATTTGACCCCTTCGACCGAGCGGTAGAGACTTCTAAAATGTTTCAAAACAAAATTTGCGGGGGAGATCAAAAGAACTTCCAACTGCTCTCCGAATCGGGTCTGGGTCACTCCGTAGATAAATGTATTCGTGCAGCTGCTGAAATTCTGAATCACAGAACCCCAAAACTGTGCCTGAAAAAGACGGATTGACACTTCCAGGTCTGTGTAGAGGCATCGCATGAGAATGAAGACCAGAGTGGTTGTCGCCCAACAGAGAAGGAAACTCGCCGACAGGCTGAAGAGCAGAATGATGGATTGTCTCCGACTCTCCATCTCCGGATCTGAGATGTTTCAGTGTATCGGGCGGTGCAATGGAAATGCATCAGGCGCTGGCAGGTTAGAATCAGCTGTCGTAGATAGTGAAGCGTCGTTGGGCAGTTTAACAGTGTCTGTAATATGTGAACGGTAGCGCAGAGTTGTTCTGCAACTCTACTCCATCATGTATCAGGGAAACGGGAAATAAAGTCAGTGAGATTGTCTCCTGATTTTTGCCTGCACTTGGTTCCCTCTCCAAAATCACTCTGCGGACGGACTGCCACATATCGGCAGCCGAGCACGGTCACCTTTAACCACGTCCCCATGGTGACGTTATATCCGTCATTGTCGTTTCTCCCTCGATCCCTCTGGGGAATCCAAACGCGCTTTGTGTTGCAGGCCAAGTGAGTTCTACACACTTTTCAGAACGTCCACAGACAAGGGGTTGCAAATGTCACAGATTTGTCCCCTAGCCCGAACTCCAGAAACAGTCCACAGCCCGATTACCGCGGAGGTGCCAATCATAATTTTTTTTTTGGGTATTGTGTAACTGGACCGACTTCTGATTACACGACTTTTTCTTTCTCCCCGTTTCCTGTTCTAATACGCAAATTATAGTCGTCCCATTTTTCAGTCCCCTCGACCTGTGCAGAAGCGACCCGAAAAAAAAGGTTCACCTTTCCTTCGATAGATCTTTGTCTTGCCGTTTGTTTCCCTCCTGCTCCTCTGCTTCGGTTGCCTGAGTGTAATAAGGCAGGGTCGGGGTGTTTGATTCTGTCGTATAGCTTCTGCTAACAATAAATCTTTGTCCAGACCTGAATCCGGCCTGGGCTCAGGCTCTCTAGGTGAGGATAGAAGAATTGAGACGCCTCCCCTTTCTTTTGTTTGGACTTCGTTTGGTCAGTCAGTCTATTTTTATCTGTCACGAATGTTGATGTCGTTTTTGTACCTCCAGCACTTATCCAATCCTTTCTTCCCGTCCGTGGTCCAGGTTCAGGAAGGCTCAAACAGGAGCGAACTCGAAGATGCCTTTACGACCCTCAGATACTCCATCGTTCCACCTCCTTTTGTAGGAATCCTCCCCAACTACGCCAAGGGTAGAAATTGTTTTAATATAAAGTTCAATACCAGACGTCAATTGGCGAATCTTTTATTTGATTATGATATCATGGAGAGTCCACTTGTGTGGAACTCTGAGATACAAGCAAAAGGTTTGTCTTTATGTCTAGTAGCAAAGAGCGTGCCAGACCTTTCCAGAACAATGGAGATAGTTCATAATGTTGTTTTCCTGATCTGTGGCTCATCCGATTGCATACACTTCATTTGTACAGGCGTGTTATCCTTCTGAGGAGTTGTAGTGCCCAGCACAATATTCCGGTGGAAAACACAGAAGTCCACAATGTCACTGAGCTACAGAGACATTCAGCCCTGTAACATACATATTCGGAAATTTCATCCACAGGGAAGGAAGTTGGAGGTCAGAGAAAAGATCGAGAGAGAGGGATATTTGGTGGAGAGCGATGGCCAGGGTTATGAGAGAGATTTCGGATGGGTAGAGAGATCTGAGTGGGGGAGGGGCCGAGGATAGGATTGAGGAGACACCGGTGGATGGAGGAGAGAGATAGGAACGGTATCGAGACGGTGAGTTGGGAAAGAGACACTGTGAAGAGAGGGCACTCAGTGTGCGGCGAGATGGGAAATAGAGCCTGGGGAAGAGATAGACGGGGTGTACCGAAAGAGACTGGTCCGAGAATGAGACAGGCAGAGAAACGGGACAGAGAAAGACTCCGTAGCCGGGGTGCTTGGGAAGAGGGTGTGTGGGGAAGTGTGTCAAAATCTAGGAAAAAAAATGTACAGTGAGGAGCTCGAGGGCTTTCCTTCACGCATTGCATTTTGGGATTGCTGCTCCACCATTATAAAGTGCTGCCGAAACTTATAATCCTTCCCGTCTCGGTGACTCTTTCCATCGACCCCTCTCCTTCCAACTCGCATCCACAATCTCCCTCCCTCCAAGCCTTCTTCACCACCATCACTCTCCCTCACTGCCTGACCTCCAACCTCCCTGCACGTGGTTGAAATTTCCGAATATAAGTTTTACAGGGCTGTATGTTGCTGTAGCTCAGTGATATTGTGGACTTTACATGTGAATATCGTGCTTGGCACTGCTACTCCTTACAACGATAACAGAGCTACACATGTGCGATGAGTGTAATCGGATGGGCCACAAATCGCGAGAAGAACATTATGAACTAATTCCACTGTTCTGGGAAGGTCTGGCGCGCTTTTTGCTACTAGATATAAAGACAAGCTTTCCAATTGTACCTCAAATTTCCACAGACGCGGACTCTCCACGACATGAAAGATTCGCCAGTTGAATTCTGGGATTGAATTTCATTTTAAAATAACTTTTGGCAAATTGGCGTAGTCGAGCAGGATTCCGACATAACGGTCGAACGATAGATAAACTGAGGGCAGCAAAGGCAAGAACGAGTTCGCCATGACCCTGGCCCATGACCGTGTAGAAAGCAGGGGATCGGCGAGACTAGGTAGGAAAGACCGCAACATTATGTGAAGTGTTGTGTGAAATAAGGAAGTCCGGATCTGGGGCCTAGACCCACCTAAGATTTTCTCCGATTAGTAAATAAAAGTAGTAAATATAAATAAGACGTCAAGAGGCGAACGGAACGAAATTTCATTCGCGCTTGTGCTTGAGACTGACTGTCCTTCTTTTGCAGGAGCAGGTAAGTGGATTTAAGTAGGATGGAAAATAGTAAGAGTAAAGTTGATCAGGAATGCGGGGAGAGAGTTCCCTGTAGAGACAAAGATGAAAACCAGGTAAGTAGATTGATGGAAGATAGTAAGTAATGATAGTAAAGTTTATGAGTGAAATGCGAGGAGAGTTGTCTCTGTAAAGGTAAAGAAGAAACCGAGAAAGAAACACCATAAGTTTGAACTAGTAAAGAAATCCCTGGGAGATCTGCTGACGCCGCCAACTTCCTCTGCTGATAAGGTCTCGTTGGAAAGTGGATATAGTAGATATGTGACACACAAAAAATGCTGGTGGAACACAGCAGGCCAGCCAACATCTATAGGGAGAAGCATGTCGACGTTTCGGACCGAGACCCTTCGTCAGACTAACTGAAAGGAAAGCTAGTAAGAGATTTGAAAGTAGGGGAGGGGGAAATACGAAATGACAGGAGAAGACGGGGGAGGGTTGAAGCTATGAGCTGGAAAGGTGATTAGCAAAAGCAGCTTCTGCAGCTCCTATCATTTCGCATCTTCCCCTCCCCCTCCTAATTTCAAATCTCTTACTATCTTTCCTTTCAGATGGTTCTGACGAAGGGTCTCGGCCCGAAACGTCGACAGTACTTCTCCCTATAGATGCTGCCTGGCCTGCTGTGTTCCAAAAGTATTTTGTGCGTGTTGCTTGAATTTCCAGCATCTGCAGATTTCCTCGTGTTTGTATTGTAGGTATGTGATTCCTTTTACAAGTAGCGTGTGCGATTGGACACAAGGGCGGTGGCACTATCGGGGCCTTTTGAGATAAAGAAAATTAAATATTTTAAACAAGAAACTGGTAGCGGAGACGGAGACCCTACGCGGGATTATGATTATATAATAACGTGTTTTGATTTATGCAACTTTGTTTATTTGTGCGTGGCTCATCGGAGGATGCTGCCCTTTCTTTCATAAATGGTTGTGTGTTGTGTGTGTTGTTTGTGCTGCTGTTCTTTACAACCCGGCTCGGAGAAACATTGTGGTGTTTGTCGGTGAGCATGTGTGTTGTTAAATGACAGTAAAGTCGACTTGAGTTGAATAAGTGCTGGAGGTAGCTGAGCGACACCAACCTACGAAACAACAACAACAACAACAACAACAACAACATCAACAAAAATAGACTGACTGTTCAGACCACGTCCAAACAAAAGAAAGGTGAGGAATCTCAAAGTCTCTATCCTCACCTCGACAGCCTGTGCCCAGGCCGGAATCAGGTCTGGACAAAGTTTTCATGTCAGCAGAAGCTACACGACAGAATCAAACACCCCGACCCCGCCTGATAACTCTTAGGCAACCGAAGCAGAGGGGCAGGGGAGGGACAAACGGCAAGACAAAGAACTATGCAAGGAAAGATGAGCCCATTTTTAGGGCCGCTTCTGAACCGTCGATGGGTCTTAAAAAATGGACATGACTAATTTGCGTATTGGAACAGGAAACGGGGAGAAATAAAAAGAAGCGAATTCAGAACTCGATCCTGTTACATCATGTCTAAAAGATTATATTTGGCACCACCGCAGTAATTGGGCTATAGACCCTGTATGAAGTTCGGTCTATGTGACAAAATTGTGAAATTTATAACTCCTTGCCTGGAAATGTTCAGATGTTATGAAAGTTGATGTGTGGAACCCACTTGGCCTGAAGTACAAAGAACGTTTGAATTCCCCAGGGGAATAGAGGGGGAAACGATAATGATGGATATTCCGTTACCATGGAGACGTGGTTAAAGGGGACCGTGTTCGTCTGCCCGTGTGGGGCAATCCGTCAGCAGGGTGACTTTGGAGAGGGAACCAGGTGCAGGCAAAAATCAGGAGGCAATATAACTAACTTCATTTCCCTTTTCCCTGACACATGGTAGAGTAGACTTGCAGAGAAGCTCTGCTTTGCCATACACAGAATTGAAAATACACCTGGACTAAGATGTTAACCAACGACAGCTTATCCTGACATGCCAAACTCTGATGAATTTACACTGCACCGCCTGATACACTGAAGCATCTCAGCCGAGCAATCACCAAAAGGTCCTTTCCGTGCTTTAACAGAGCAGAAAATCTTTCTCTAACTGAACACATCTATTATGGTCCAAAGGACAAAGTGGAAGAAGGGTTTTCGATTTAAATTGCCATCAAACCCCCTGCAACTCCTGAACTACTCGGACCCGCGCTTCAGACTTTACAGGTGTATAACTCTGCCTAATACTAACGCTGCTCGACAACTTCATTCCCCTCAGGCTGGGTGTATAATATTTCCTTCTTCATCGTTAAAACAAAGATTGATCTGTTTGCTCCACCCGTTTTGCCTGAGTATGTTGTAGTCTTATTGCTTTCGCAGGCACCTCCCTCTCGGTGGGCGATAAGCAAAAATCTCGAAGGACTTATACATTCTGCCCCACCACGGGAAGACCGATGCTATTCTACCCTCTATACGGAAATATGATTTGTCACTGGCGACAATGTAAAGAATGAAACCTGTCATAAAACATTTTTCGATCAGGAAGGGTTTGTACCAACCTGTAGTCCCTGAAATTCTCTTATTTTACCATTTCCGAAACCAGGTTGTGATAATGAGTGACTTTTTTTTTGAAATATTTAAGGGCGATTAGCAGGATAGCATGTCAAGGGTTTACTGATGGCAATTTAGCAGAACGACACGGGGCCGCAGACAACCCAATGCATAGTGCTCTGCTCAATTGCCAACAGTTGTAAGAGGCATGTCTGGGTGTCTAACGTCTGTCGCCGACACTACAATTAAAAAACACAGAACATAGAAACCTACAGCCCATTACAGGCCGTTCGGCCCACAATGTTGTACCCACCATGAAACCCACTCTAGAAACTGCCTTGGATTTCCCTGGTGTATAGACTTCTACTTTTCAAAGTTCCATGTACCTGTCCGAGAGGCTCTTAAACACCCTATTGTATTCGCTTCCATCACCGCCGCCGGCTGTGTTTTCCACGCACCCAACACTCTCTGTGTGAAAACTGAACTCTGACATTCCCTCGGTACGCATTTCCAAGCACCTTAAAAGTATACCCCGAGTGTTAGTCATTTTGTCCCTGGGAAAAAGCCACGGGTTATCCACACGATCAATACCGCTCATCATCTTATACATATAATTATGGTAGAAACGTCCGATCCTATTGCATTGTATCTCCCTGATGAAGTGTGTCGGCCCGGAACATTGACTGTTTACTCTTTTGCATAGATTCTGCCCGGCTTGCTGAGCTCCTTAGGATTGTGTGGGTATTACTTTGATTTCCAGCGTCTGCAGATGTTCTCCAGTTTGCGATTAGACTTGGACAACAGTCAACAGCATAAGAACCTGCGCTGCCTACACGAGAAAAAATTAACCTCAGTTCATTACCAAGTCCGGAATGCGATGCCCTTGTCATTTAATCTTGCCAGGCAATTATGTTGTAGTCTTTAAGCCACTCAATCTGATTGGGAGTTAAATTGGACAAGACTAGAATGACGTCGCTTGGGATTCACGCTGCTTTTGTGTTCACGGTGGCCGGAGATGGGACACAATCCTTAAGTATCACTGGAAGCATTATTTATGATAAAGCGTTGAGTTGGTAATAACCGACGCGAGATGCATAAATCAATTGTGCGCTCAAAAAGATATCTGTCGTGTCGACTCTTACTTCCGTCATCTCCGGGCGAGGAGAATCACCGGTGTTGTGTAACGCTGATCGGTTGCAGGACAGACATCAGTGAGACGGAACTGGAAATGTAACAGAGTGAGTAATGGTCCGTCAGAAAGCGGTACAACGTCTTTGAAACTAATTTTAATTCGGATTTCCAGTATCATTCTTTTATTTTTCATACATCGATAAAACTTCCAGGTAGAGCATAGTTAGTTGGAGAGAGAAAAAATAAACAAATAACTTTTTTTTTACCCGTGGCTCTGGTAGCTGATTAAATTTCAGCGTACATTGATGATCAATATAAACATACGTTCCTGCAATGAGATTTGCTTTGCTCAGTACACGACCGGACGGAAGTTGTGGTCAGAGAGAAACAGAGAACAGAGGGAAACAGAGGGAAAGAAACAGACTGTGACGGGGCCTCGGGATGTGAACAGAGATAATGCCGGAGATATGCGGGGACAACGAGGGAGCAGGTCGGAGATGGAGACGGATTTGACAAAGAAGGAAAAGAACGCACATACGCTATGTTCCAGCCCGATCATGTCTCCCTCAAAGTGAAACTCACTAGTCTGCAAGGAGATTAAATTCTGTTCCGAACGGGACCGGACGTGCAGACAGAGAGAAACAGGAAACAGTGGAAACAGATTTTCTCGGGACCTCAGGATGTGACCAGAGATAAAGAGGCAGATATGAAAAGACAAAGCGGAGCAGTCCGGAGATGGAAAAGGAGTTGGAAAAGTAAAGAAACACACACACACACACACACACACACACACACACACACACACACACACACACACACACACACACACACACACACACACACACACACACACACACACACACACACACACACACACACCCCCCTCCGCTATGTCTCAGTCTGATAACGCTCCCCTCACCGGCGTGGGGGAAGGAGTAAGCGAGGACAACGTGAGAGATATTGGGAGTAAAACACTGTGAGCGTCACTGAAAAGGGTGAATTAGAAACAACGGAGAGAATGGAGAAAAGGGAGAGGATTCTTCCTAACTGGACCAACCCAGAGTAAAACGCTGTCAGATGTGATGGAGATTATTAAAGTAAAACGGACGGGATCTGACTATAAACCCTCCATCGGGGTGAATTACAGCTGAGGTGACCGCTACATATTACATATTTGATGAAGGACACATTTCACCTTTACGGGGAAAACAGCGAGTGAAATATATCATCACAAAATTCATGCGTATTTCACAGCGCTCAGTTGTTACCCTTAGTTCTACATATCGGCAAGTGGATAGATTATGAAGGAAACATGGTGTTTGACTTAATTGTCTGGCAGAAACCAACGAGTCGCTCTATGATTTAAGGAATTTGGTTAACAGTTTCAGCGGGTATTTCACCGCGTTCTTCAGCTCCTCTCTGAACTTGCTCTGAGTCACGGCGTAAATACATGTGTTGGTGCAGGAGCTGAGGATCTGCAGCATCGTCGCCGTGGATTCTGCGATATAAATCGGACCCGAGTCCGAGTAACGAGGGATGTTTGCAATCAGAACGTAAATATCAGAAACCAGCAGTGTTAACCACAGAAGTATAAAACTACCGGTTATACTGAATAGTAAAACCACCGATTTCCTTCGGTTCTCCATTTCCGGGTCCTTGTCATTCTTTCCGTCGCTGCGGCCCCGGAGCCCCATCCGGACTTTATTAGCGCACACAATCCGTCTGACCGTCAGAGTATTGAAGAATAAAATCAGAACAAACGGGAGACAAGGCATGAAAATGCGATGAATCATAAGAAGTGCGGCCCACGAGGGAGATGTATAGAAGCTTTCTTTGGTCAAACAGCCATAGAAAACTCCATCAATTATCATCAAAGGCTCCAATGTAAAGTAGAAAGGGACACTTCCTAAACAGCCCAGAACACTCACTGTCCCGATAACCACAGCCGCCGTTCTTTCGGTGCAATATTTTGTTTTCAGCTTTTCACAACAAATGGCTACAAATCTGTCACAGGTGAACGCGACTGTCAGCCAGACAGAGACCCCGGTGCTTCCTATGAGCAGGCAAAGAACAATCCTACAAACGGGAGTCCAATAGAGGAAGGAAGACCGAAAGTATAAGAGAACAGTCCACTTCAGCAGAGGGTCAGAGATAACGACCAGGAGATCAGCCGCTGCCATTCCCAGCAGGTAGCGAGTGATGCATTTGGAGAGACCGCACTTTCCTCGGGACAGGATAACAATCGCCACCAGGTTAACTGCAAGAGAGAGGGAGGGAAACAGAGAAATTGCTGACCCGTCAGGGCAATAGAGCAAAATTATTATTATTAGACTTCATCTTGTGTTTTTTTTCTGCTTCAAATGGTGGAAACTGGACCCAGAACATATGAACCCGCTGACAGTGTGCAATATCGGCGTGACAGAGAACTCTCCGCGAGTTTTGTAAATGGGTTCAATCTGGGTGAATTCCCAAACCGACCAGGTGACAGCTGGTTAAACGCTTCCTGGCCGCAGTAAGGAATGGGTCTGATATACCAACGTCACTGGTCTGAGCCGCACAGGAATGAAATGAAATCCACATCCGCGGTTCTCTCAGCTCATATTTCTATCATAAATGAGCCATTCGCGTTGTTCCATCACCCAGTCAGGCAATTCACAGTTGATTCATACGGACAGAACAGAAGGTCGGCTGGCTCCCACGGATGCAGTGTAGCCCGGTGTCCCCCTGTGCAGACATTTTGATTCACAATTATTACATGATATCGAGCCAGCGGAGAGGATTTCAGTCAAAGACAGCATCTCGGCTCTAATATGGAGCGCTGTCTGCTGCGAAAGCAATGGGATTAATATTGTCAGCGCCTTCCGCCCATGACTGAAATGCGGGGACTGGACAGGTGGCTGTGGAAACAAGTAGCGAGAGAAACGCTTCAGAACACAGGAATTAACTCTCAGTTCCTGCCGTTTGCAGGCGTGACAGCGGCTTACCGGGAATTCCAACGGCTGAAATAACAGGGCAGTAAATCTCTTCTATCCGCCAGATTACTGGATATCCCATTTGAGTGACGCAGTGAACGCTATTGCTCTGAATTCCACAGCTCGGCAAGACACTCTGGGCTGACGTACTGCAGCAGGCTCTGATTTATACAGGGGATCGATCTCCAGTGACAAGGTCCCACCTCCCACCATTGTTACTGAACAAACAAATTAGATCACCGGCAGTGTCTCAGGTGCACATACTGTTGGTATGTAACACGAACACGTCAATGCCATTGGCATTACCTCAGTCAGATCCCTCTGTGTAATTTGACCAAAACGTGTAATGAGACCAGTAAGTGAACAATGTGCCGCCCTATTTACAACTTTTCATAGTTGTATTGGCAGCCGTCACGACTGTTCCTATTTTCCAAACAGAAACTTTCACTGTGGTTCCACCATTTTCTGCCGCTTTTCACTGTCACGCCCGCTGTTTCATCTACAAATAAATCCGCTTTCCCCTCACTGTGCTCTGGATCCAGGGACACATAAAAACCCCTCCCATTCTCCTCCTACAGACTTCAGTTTAATATCTTCCACATTTTTTAAAATTCAGCTGCTCCACCCCGTCACGCTATGTGCCTCCAGATATAAAACATCCCCGCTGTGTACACGGATACTCTGTCCAGTTCTCCATCAGCCCTGGACGACATCGAAGTTGAAGTCATTTTTATCAGGTTCCCAGTACAATATATATTCTCGATATCTTGAAGCTCAGATCTGTCCACGGATCTCTCCATCCCTCCATCTCTTAAACTATCTTCTCTACATCTGGTGTGTGTGTGTGTGTGTGTGTGTGTGTGTGTGTGTGTGTGTGTGTGTGTGTGTGTGTGTGTGTGTGTGTGTGTGTGTGTGTGTGTGTGTGTGTGTGTGTGTGTGTGTGTGTGTGTGTGTGTGTGTTTGCTTGAGTCTGTACATCTGTGTGTTTATGTGTAGATGTGTATGTATGTCTGTGTTTATATTTGTGTGAGTGTGTATCTCTGTGTGTATGCATATGTGTGAATGTGTGAATGTGTGTGTGTGTGCGTGCGTGGGCGGCGTGTGTGGATAAGGAGTCGGTCTAGTGATCTGAAGATCGCTGTTTCGATCTTAGCTGCGTGTGTTTCCTTGAGCAAGGCACTTAACAACACATTGCTCTGCGACGACACCGGTGACAACCTGTATGGGTTGTCAACATGTTGTCCCTTCGACAACATCGGTGGCGTGAAGAGGGGAGACTTGCAGCATGGGCAACTGCCGGTCTCCCATACAAACTTGCGAAGGCCTCAGTCAACATCGAAAATCGATGGACATCTCCTTGAGCCAGTGTGCAAATGTGGGTGGAGTAGAAGACTTCCAGGTCAGAAGAATAAGTTTCTTAGTCACCACCATTCCTAGATGCAGAGCAATCCACATGTCGTGTGGCAACTCAAGAGTCAGTGCAGAGCATCCAAAGATGGCGAGGTCGTGATTCGGCTGAATGTCTCTACAAGAGGCTTCTGAGAGCCACTCAAACATTGCAGTGCAAAAGTTGTATAATGTAGGGCAAAACCAGAAAAGATGTGCTCGTGAGCCCTCGGCAGAGCGGCACTTGTCGCAATCAGGAGACACAGATGGGAAGATGCGATTCAGTTTTGTTTTTGAATAATGCAATCTATGCATCACCTTGCACTGGATTAACCTGCAGCGTTAATAGAACAACAGTGAACCCGGGACATTGCCTCCTCCCAAAGTTCCGCTGATATCTCTGAGTTCAAGTCCCTAGCCCAGGCTTCCCTGATAAAATCTGTAGAAACCAAAGGAGTACAACAATTCACACATTTTGATATTAACTGTTTGGGGTCTGGAGGGAGCAAGAGGTTTTCGAGAAAGGGATGTGTGGTGGAAATAGGCTCGAAGTGTGGGCACTTTTCCTTAAAGTAGTGTCTAACTTGGAGATAGCGAAAAATTGTGAATTTGGAAGGTTGAACTTGTGCACCTGCACAACCCCAATACACGGAATATATTTGAGAGAATAAGGGGACCTTTCTTGGCTCAGTGTCATATTACCTCACATACATTGTGACCTTGACCTTTCTAGTCCCATGTGTGGGTGTGGTGCCTAACCGGATTCCTTTACTCATTTTATTTCACATTGCTTCCGTGATACCACTATTGTTTCAACTTTCTTTTTGAAAGTATATTTATGTAATCTTGTAAATTGTCTGGCAGCCTTTTTGTTCTTGTTTTTGATTTGTTGTGTCTGTGCTCCACCTGGAGCTGCATTTCCTTTGTATTGTTTTGTACGTAATCAATATGTTTTGTATTTGTAAAACTGAAAATTGTAAATGAAGTATTAAAAAAAAAGAAAATTAATGGGCAGCCCAAGAAAAAGTGTGAGTGTGTGTGTGTGTGTGTGCGTATGTGTGTGTATGTGTGTGTGTGTGCATGTGTGTGTGTATGTGTGCGTGTGTGTGTGTATGTGTGTGTATGTGTGTGTGAGTGTGTATGTGTGTGTGCGTGTATGTGTGTGTGTCTGTGTGTGTGAGTGAGTATGTGTGTGTGTGTGTGTGCGTGAGTGAGTGCGTGTGTGTGTGCGTGTCTGTGTGAGTGTACTTCTTGTAATTTATATGTATAAAATTTCTTACTAGAGCTGTGGATTCGTAAGGGTAAAGTGACGGAAAAGCCGCTGTTAATCCACCTGAGGAACAGTTTGATTCTGAAATACTGTGTAGGAATATAATGGCTGATAAGGCTGTCATTCACTGTCCCGTGGGTTACGGGCACAACCATCAACACGTTTGTCTCTGGTGAGAATACCGACATGAGTTAACAAAATACCTTCTGCCGTGTATAGATTCCATTCCAATTACATGTCATGGTTTAACATAAGAATACCCGTGACTTTGGCATTACTTCCTCAATGCCTTTGAATAAATAAATGCAGCACCACCAAATAAGGTCACACCATCGCATAAGACCATGTTAGAAACCATTATTAACTCTCTCTCTCTCTCTCCCTCTCTCTTTCTCTCTTTCTCTCTCTCTCTCTCTCTCTCTCTCTCTCTCTCTCTCTCTCTCTCACTCACTCACTCTCTCTCACGCGCACACATTCACACACGCACAGATACTATCCCTCTCACATACACATATAAACAAGCACAGAAACATAAACCCAGAACGTTCCCTCTCTCTCACACACACACAAACCTAAATGCAGACACGCTCCCTCTCTCTCTCCCCATCCCCAACACACAGGCAAGTAAACGCCGTTGCATGTATGAAATCCTTTGCCGATCTCACTGCCCATGACTTTCCCTTCCCACTCCAAACGCGTTTAAGAATGCACTGTGTGGTTGAGTCAGCATGAAAAAAGAAACAGAAGCGACATTGAAACAGCCGCAGGACCATGTTGTAGAAACTAAGAACACTCATAGCAGAATGACACACAAACAGTAAACCGGGAGAGCAGAGAGCAACAGCCCAGGCTGCCAGAGAGCAAAGGATTCATGATTCAGTAGGTCTCAAGCTGAAAATGAAGAGATGGTTGACATGTACCTCACATAATATGTAGAATTAGTGAGATAGAACGACAGCAGTGCAAAGACAATCAACAAAGGGGAGACATTCAGATGGATAATATGAGGATGTGTGTTTCATTTTCCCCTGCTTATCGCCGGTACAAAGTGAAAAGGGTGCTTCATTCTGTACCCACCTGTCTCGGGTGCAATGTGAGAATGGGGGGCGGATTCATTTTGTGGATAACAGTCCCTACTACACACTGGGAGTGTGGGGTTCTGTAGGTGTCACTCTCTGGTTCGGTGTGAGAGTGTGAATTTTATTCTGTACAGGCCAGTCTCTGTTACAGTCAGAGAGTGTGGGTTTCATTCAGTATCTGTCAGTCTCTGTTACAGTGTGAGAGTGTGGGTTTCATTCAGTATCTGTCAGTCTCTATTACAGTGTGAGAGTGTGGGTTTCATTCTGTATCTGTCAGTCTCTGCTACAGTGTGAGAGTGTGGGTTTCATTCTGTATCTGTCAGTCTGTGCTACAGTGTGAGAGTGTGGGTTTCATTCCGTATCTGTCAGTCTCTGCTACAGTGTGAGAGTGTGGGTTTCATTCTGTATCTGTCAGTCTGTGCTACAGTGTGAGAGTGTGGGTTTCATTCTGTATCTGTCAGTCTCTGTTACAGTGTGAGAGTGTGGGTTTCATTCTGTATCTGTCAGTCTCTGCTACAGCGTGAGAGTGTGGGTTTCATTCTGTATCTGTCAGTCTCTGTTACAGTGTGAGAGTGTGGGTTTCATTCTGTATCTGTCAGTCTCTGCTACAGTGTGAGAGTGTGGGTTTCATTCTGTATCTGTCAGTCTCTGTTACAGTGTGAGAGTGTGGGTTTCATTCTGTATCTGTCAATCTCTGTTACAGTGTGAGTGTGTGGGTTTCATTCTGTATCTGTCAGTCTCTGTTACAGTGTGAGAGTGTGGGTTTCATTCTGTATCTGTCAGTCTCTATTACAGTGTGAGAGTGTGGGTTTCATTCTGTATCTGTCAGTCTCTGTTACAGTGTGAGAGTGTGGGTTTCATTCTGTATCTGCCAGTCTCTGTTACAGTGTGAGTGTGTGGGTTTCATTCTGTATCTGTCAATCTCTGTTACAGTGTGAGAGTGTGGGTTTCATTCTGTATCTGTCAGTCTCTGTCACAGTGTGAGAGTGTGGGTTTCATTCTGTATCTGTCAGTCTCTACTATCATGTAAGTGTGGGGTTCGTTCTGTATCTGTCTGCTCCAGCGTTACCGGTGTTGTCTCAGTCCCGTACCTGTGAATATCTGACTCAGTGTGAGCCGATGGGTTTTTTTCTCCTTCTTTCCCACTGTTCCACCAATCTACTGAATACTCTTAAAATAGAATCTGTATTCACTGAGCTATTCTTAGAACAAGAGTCTTCTACAGTTGGATTATGTTAAAATTGTGAGGGACTGTGAACTGATGAATAATGACGGTTGTGTTGAGCAGCACATTCAGCGTCATAGGGTCATTTGGAAAACAGACCGTTCGGCCCGGCATAATTCTGCATGCTATTCGCTGCTAAACCACGCAGCGCCAAGTGAGCAGCATCTGATCCGTAAACCTCTGTGGTTCGGCAACACAACTTCTGAAACGTTGAATGAAAAAAAAATATGAATTATGAGCAATTCTAAATTGCAGCCTTCACCATGTATCTTTGCACTCTTACATTTGCATAAATATAGATTTCTCCTTCCGGTGAACAAATTTCCTCCTCACACCCCTCCCTCCCACTCCCTCTCTTCCTCTCTGACTTTTCACGTCATCGCACCTGCTTATCACTTCTCTCTGGGACGGCTGCTCCATCCCTTTCTCCTATTCTCCACTCTCCTCTCCTATTAGACGCTATTTTCTTCTGCTCTTGAGCTTTCCCACCTACCTGGTTTCACCTGTCACCTTCCAGCGAGACATTTCCTCGCCCGCCCCGATTTTGTTCAGATATTTCTCCCATTCCATCTCAGTCCTGAAGGATGGTTCAACTGGAAACGTCGCCTGTTGACTCTTTTCGATAGAGGCTGCCCTGCCTGCTGAGTTCTGCCAGCATTTTATTTGTGTTGCTCTGAATTTCCAGCATCTGCAGACTTTGTCTTGTTTGTGATTTACCTCAAAAATACAACTGCAGATGCTGTGGATCAAAGAATACGTACACGAAGCCCACGAGATAGGGGAGGGGGAAGGTCTAGAGGTGCCAGGTTGCTCCTCCAACCTGAGATTGGCCTCATCATGGCAGTAGAGGAGGCTATGTATGGACATTGGGGGATCGCTTCGTCGAGCACCTCCGCTCCATTCGTCCTAATAGATAGGACCTCCCGGTTGCCACCCACTTCAACTCGGCCTCCCATTCCCATCTAGATATGTCCATACAGGGCCTCCTCTACTGCCATGATGGGGCCAAACTCAGGTTGGAGGAGCAACACCTCTTCTACTGTCAGAGTAGCTAGCCTCCAGCCTGATGGTATGAACATTGAATTCTCCAATTTCCGGTAATTCCCTCCCCCTTCCCCTTCCCCTATCCCAGGTCCCTCTCTCCCCTTTCAACTTTCTGCTCCTTTATCTCTACAGTTCTTTCATGCTTATCCCCTCCCCCCTTTATCCTTCCTCTGATTGGTTCTCCACCTGGCGCCTGTAGCCCTTCCCCCTCCCCTATCTCTATTTCAGGGCTTCGGCCCTCTATTCCCCCCCACTCCTGATGAAGGGTCTCGGTCCGAAACGTTGGCTACTCTTTTCTCACGGATGCTGAATTCTCCCAGCGTTGTGCACGTATTATTTGTGATTTACCTCTCCGTTGCCCCTCCCGCCTCCGGCCACTGGTGGCGCTGTGCAGACCTCTGTCCACCGGTGTTGCTTCGGAGTACCTCCTGCTAAACGCAGGCGCGGCGTTTTCCTATTCGGGCACCGGTGAGTAAGGGGCTGATCCCGGGGTTGTGTAAATCGGGACCGGCTGCAGAGGGAAAGGCCTGGGATCGAGCTCGGCCGGACGGCTGGAAGCTCCGGGCACTCCAGTCCCGCAGCCCCGGTTTTAGCTTTGCGCCCGAAACCTGTGGGATCGGTAAGTTGTGGTTCCCCGAGCCGGAAGGGTGGTTGGAACGAAGGGGATCTGTCTGTGTGTGTGGATAGAGCTGATAGGTGGATGTATAGGTGTGAGGTGAGTGGTCGGATGAGGGATGTGGGAGCAGAGTGGTGATCGGACGTTCTGTAACCCGGGGAAGAGAGGTCCCGGGACAAACTAAGTTGTTAACTAGGGAGAATCTGGGCAATTGGATGAGCCAGTTGGCGTGTCCTTTCAGGAAGCAGCAATTCTCTGTTCATATTAATTATTGTGTAATCTTGCTGTTAACATTGTGTTTGTTACCAAGCCCCAGAGTCTGGGAGACCATGGGCTGCGACTGCAGATTGGGAAGGGGGTGGGGGGGGGGAGGTCAGTGACCTTTGCATCAGAGGAGGACACGGGGTTTTACAGATGGTTCGGATCTATTGGGACATCCGGAGTTAGCAAAGGGAGGGAGAGTTTTAACCAGCGCAGCATGGTCAGAGGTGGAGGGGTACAGGAGCTGTCTGATAGATCGTTTTAATAGTGTTTTTATAATCTCACAGATGGTGACTGAGGAAGAAGCTTGTTGAGGGAGGATGCCCGGAGGTGAGCAGGTCAGACACGGAATTAGGAGAGTGACAGTGATGTGATTTCCTGTGCCACGGGTATAGACAGTCGTCTCCAGTGAGGAGTTTGTGTGGAGATGCGGCTTCCCTGGAGGTGGAGGAAAGAGGACACACCAACAGGTGGAACCAGCTGTGGGAAGACACGGTTTGTCAGGTCTGACGACGAGCTGAATGTACCATAACCTTCAGAATGAATCAGAAAACCATTCTGAGGGTATTTGAAATGTCAGAAGCAGGGGAGATGTGATCCCATGTCTCCCTCAGACCCTCAGTGAGATGTTTCCAGTTATAACGTGCAGGGATGAAAGCACAGTGTTTGGGGTCTGATTTAATCACTGATTCTGACACAGTGAGAAGGTTAGTTTAGCTGTAAGGCGGCAACATTAATGGAAGAAAACACAGGAACTTCATCAATTGCCAGTTGTTTAGCAAAAGTGATCAATTTGTATGTCACCTTGACAGAAACAGATACTCACAGTGGTGACAAAGGGGTTCAGTCTGGTTTATTTCAGCTTAGAGAGGGGTGTGGAGTTTTGAAATCAGTGCCTTGCGGTGCCACCATCGTTAATTTAGCATGTTCGGAGTGGCGGATCACACAGCACGGAAACAGGCCTTTGGCCGGCCATACCTGTTCTGACCATCCACTCCGTGTCTACACTGGTCTCATTTATCAGCACTTGGTTCATAGCCGACTGTATCTCGGCAGTTTCAATGCTCATCCTCTTCGTAAGTGTTGTGAAGGGACCTGCCTCCACCACAACCTCGGGCAGTGTGTTCCAGATTCCAACTACCCTCTGAGTGAGAAATCTCTTCCTCAGATCCCTCTAAACCTCTTCATCCTCTGCTTAAATCTATGCCCTCTGATCGGTGACACCTCTGTCCCAGGATCGGGGCCGATATGGGCATCAGTGAGGCCTTTGATAAGGTTCACATGGTAAGTTGCTGTGGAAAGTCAGATCACACGGGATCCAGGGACAGCTGGCTCACTGGATGCACAGTTGTCTTGAAGGTAGGAAGCAGAGAGTGATGGTGGGAGGCTGTTTATTGGACTCAAGGCCCGGGCCTAGTGAGGTTCCCCAGGGTTACACCCCATTGCTCTCCTTATTCATTGATATTTAATGATATTTCCATTTGCACAGTTGAATTCTATGCTTTACTTGATCTTTCATTGATCCTGTTACTATTCTATAGATTTGCTAAGCTTTGCTCTAGGAAAAACAATCTCAAGGTTGAATGTGGTGACATATGTGTACTCTGATAATAAAATTTACTTTGAACATCAACCATTGCTACTTGCCACCTAGATCAATAATTTGGTTAAGAATGTACAGGGTATGGAAAGTAAGTTTGCAGCAAGTTCAAACAATTACTTTTTCTGAAAGATATTAAGATAGATAGATAGATAGATACTTTATTCATCCCCATGGGGAAATTCAGCTTTTTTTTCCAATGTCCCATACACTTGCTGTAGCAACTCTCCGCTATAAACTCTCCGCTCTGTACTTGACCACCCACTCCCGTCTTCCCTCTCTGCCCCGTCCTCCCGCTCACCCTGACATTGGACATACGTTCAGGGTGCAAGTGAATTACTTTCGGGGAATCTGAAGGGGAATTCTTCACTCGGAGGTTGGTGAGAGTGTGGAATGAGCTGCCAGTGGAAGTGGAGGATGTGGATTTGATTTAGACACTAAAGAGGAATTTGGGCAAGGACGTGGATGGAAGGTGTATGGAGGCTCTGGTGCAGGTAGTTGGAAATGGGCAGTAACAACAAAAACAGGTCAGCATTGACTGCAAGTTTCAGTGCTGCTTGGCTCTGCGATTCTAATAATATTGAGATTTGTAATTTCCACATTTAGTACATTGCTACTAATGTCTGAACCCAGAAATTTACTCAAACAAGAACTGAAAGACTCTTGACTGGCTACAGAAGGTGTTTACAAGCTGTGATAATTGCCAAAGGGGGTGTTATTAAGCACTGACCATGCAGGGTGCCCAAACTTCTGCTTCTGGCCCTTTCCCTTTTTTTGCTATTTTGAAACTGTAAAAGATGGAAATAAAATGTAATCTTGCTTAAAATATTAAAGAAATGTGTCATCTTTAACTTTGTGCCTTTTGTAATCAGGTCATCTTTTACTCGCTTAGCTATTTACAGTAATAGAAATTTTGACTAGGGGTGCCCAAACTTCTGCATGTGTATATCCTGTGCCTTCCGAATTGCTTCCAAAAATTCCAGCCATTGCTGCACTGTTTTCGTCCCTGCCCGTGTTCTTTTAAAATCAATTTTGACCAATATTTCTCTCATGCCTCTCTAATTCTTTTTATTCTACATTTGACTTTAACTTCTCCTTCTGTAATGTCGGGGTGAATTTGATCACATTAAGATCACTTGCCTCTAAGGGTTCTTTGAAGTTCAGTGACCTAATTAATTCCGGTTCATTGCAACACCCAATCCTGAATAGCTGATCCCCAACTGGGCTCAACCACGAGCTGCTCTAAAAAGCACCTTGTAGACATTCTCGGAATTCCTCCTCTTGAGACCAACACCATCCTGATTTTCCTAATCACCTGCATGACAATCCCCCATGACTATTGTAACATTGCCCTTTGGCACGCATTTCCAATCTGCCATTGTAATTTCAGGACCTCATACTTACTACTGTTTGAAGGTCTCTGTACAATTCCCATTAGGGATTCTTTTTTAACATTTGCTGTTCCTTGATTCTACAACTTCCAACCCTTTGCCACCTCTTTCTAATGATTTTATCTAATATTTTACCAACAGAGCCACACAACCCCACTACCAGCTTGTTCTTGTCTACCTAGAGAGTCTGCACCTTCCAACCCTATACAACATCTTTATAATGAGTTTAGTTAATATTTTACCAAAGGAGCTACACAACCCTACTACCGGCTCATTATTAAGTATCTGAGAAACAAGAGGACCTGCAGATGCTAGAAATCTAGAGAACTACACACAGAGTGCTGGAGGAGCTCAGCATGTCAGGCAGCATCTATGGATGGGAATCAACATTTCGGGCCAAGACCCTTCACCGGGACTCTTGATACCCACGTATCTGGAATATCAACAAGCAAAGAAATGGAAAGTGGTGCGAAATAGGGAAAACCTTTGAAAAAAATTAGTTCACGGCTTAAAAAGTTCTGTCAAACAGAGCTCACTAGTTTACAAATACAACAAGGGCAATAAACACTTTCTTCAATACCGGCATTGACATTAATAAGAAAAATATATTGGTCCCATTTCAATCAGTAAAATTTACAATGGTAAATAAGAATTTTAGAAAGCTTTAGAAAAGAGCATTTACACTGAAACCCACTTAGATTAACACTACCTTGGACAGGAGGAAGAGAAATAACACATGAGGAAAGATCACACAACAGTCAGATAAAACTTCTATATTTTCAAGAAAAATGAACTGGATTCAGCACTCCATGTGTGTATATACAGTTGTGATATGGAATACAGATCAGAAAAATTAAATGAGAGGCCAACTCAGAAAAATAAATCATCACTCTGGAAGAAAACATTGAGAAGTGGAATGAGTATGGCATCGCAACAATCTGAGCAGATGAGATGTTGACAAGGAAGCATCGAGCACCTGACTGAGAGTTGGACTCCTCTTCCCAGAAACAGAGGGGTTCCTTGCAGGAATACAGGACAAGCTGGTTAACAAAAGGGGGAAAAAATATCAAAAATACATACAATATTGTTTGTATTTAAGGCAGTAAGTGCAGAAAAGGCCAAGATAAACCAGACACAATCCAACACATTCCAGGATCCAGCAGGAATTTAGCTCAATCTGATTACTTATAAAGATACAATATCATTCACCAAATTCTTGCTTTAAATACTGACTCATGATTGCCCTCCATCACTTCATACAGGCACCGTAAGTTCAAGCCTGATCCAGGTTTAGAGTCAAAATCCTATAAATTATATGACAATCAATACATTGTTACAGATAGGACAATCCATAATAACTATCCAGATATAATATTACAGGATAAACAAGCGGGAATAACACCCTCAATAGCTGAAACCATTCCCAACACACAGATGTCACATGGGTATTGTTTGTGTCATCAGTCAAACCACCAAAAGATTTTCTCTATCAATCTGTTTCCAAATGTTGCTACACTGTCATTTGTTGCCACGCCCCGCTGCTCATTCCCTTCTCATAATAAGTTCTTACCCCGACCATCGTCCAGATCCCCAAACTCTGCCCTGTCCAGACCCGCCTCTGGTTTCTGACCCTGCTCCATTGAACATCCATCTAATGGTTTCCCATTCTGCTTTCAGTCTTTAGAGGACAGTGGTGTTTTCTAACAACCCTTTAGAAACAGAGAAAATAACCCACAATGTGGAAATGAGTAAGGAGGGTAACTCCAAAATTAATTCTTCCTCAGCCCAGAGATTTCAGGGGTAAAGAACATCTCTGACAGAACTGCAGTCAGCTTAACTTCTTCAGTCTGCAGAGAATTCAAGGGAAACCTCTTCACCCACAGAGTGGTGACTGTTTGGAACCCATCACTACAGAGAGAGGAAGAGGTGAAGAACAGGGGAAGATTTAAAAGGACTGTCCTGGAACAGAATCACTAACAGGGTCCAGCCGGCCTGAGTTGACTCTCTACTGTACAATAGGTGTGATGTAAATTCACCAAGGACAGGGTTTAAAATGGAACTGATTTATTTGTCACAGATGCAGAATATGAAACTCCTGTCCCATTAAAGGTGAATATGCAGCAGAAGAAACTCCTCCCATGCCCAGTGACCAGTGTGCAGAACTGGGTGTGGTGAGCAGCAGCAATAATTGCAGAGTTCAGCACCGACAGTCACTCTCGAAATTGCATTCAGCAATGGTGATGGACAAATATCCAGCATGAAGCTTATTGAAACTTTCTCCCCAGTGTGAACCCGGTAGTCTGCCACAAGTGTAACACGCTGTAAGGGTTCACTGCCAATGTAATGGTTTCTCTGTAGCAGCAATGTTTAGGTTACAACTAGAGATAACAGGGTTTTGGAATGAGAGGCTTTCCAATGGCAGAAATGGTTTTTTTTCTTGTGAGTCTGGAAGAGAGATTATTGTGTTTTTTTGCTGGGGAGAGATGAGGAGACATGAATGGAGAGAGTGGGCCCTTTTTCTTTTATTTTGTTTTCTTTACTAACCCTGTAGTCAGAGAATGAATTATAAAGATCAATCATTAAATCACATATTGTGTTATTTCAGGGGACACACCGCACAGCATCCACCCAAACGAGATTTCTTATGTTTGGCTGGGCTGGGTGGCTATCACCCCCTTATATTAAGCTGCTAGCCAAAGCGAGGGTTACATCAGTTAGATGACTGAGTGAGTCCCTTTCCACATTCACAGCAGCTGATTCGCCTCTCCCCACTGTGAACCAGGTAGTGTGTCATAAGGATAGATAAGTAAATGAATCCCTTCCCACATTCACAGCAGGTGAATGTCCTCTTCCCAGTGTGAACTCAATGATGCACAATTTGGCTGAGAGAAACTTTTCCCAAAGTCTGACCAGTTGATCGGCCTCTACTCAGTGTGAATTCGCTGGTGTCTCTGTAGTTGAAATGACTGAGTGAATGCCTTCCCACAGTCTGAGCAGGTAAACGGCTTCTCCCCAGTGTGAATTCGCTGATGTACCTTCAGTTGGGATGAACAAGTGAATCCCTTCCCACAGTCTGAGCAGGTATACGGCTTCTCCCCAGTGTGAATTCGCTGATGTACCTTCAGTTGGGATGAACAAGTGAATCCCTTCCCACAGTCTGAGCAGGTATACGGCTTCTCCCCAGTGTGAATTCGCTGATGTACCTTCAGTTGGGATGAGCAAGTGAATCCCTTCCAACAGTCTGAGCAGGTAAACGGCTTCTCCCCAGTGTGAATTCGCTGATGTACCTTCAGTTGGGATGCACAAGTGAATCCCTTCCCACAGACTGAGCAGGTGAACGGCCTCTCTCCAGTGTGAACTCGCTGATGTACCTTCATTAGGGATGAGCAAGTGAATCCCTTCCCACAGACTGAACAGTTGAATGGCCACTCCCCAGTGTGAACTGACTGGTGTACCAGTAGTGCGTGTGACAGAGTGAATCCTTTCCCACAGTCTGAGCAGGTGAATGGCCACTCCCCAGTGTGAACTGACTTGTGTACCAGTAATTCGTGTGACTGAATGAATCCCTTCCCACAGTCTGAACAGGTGAACGGCCTCTCCCGAGTGTGAATTCGCTTATGTTCCTTCAGATGAGATGACTGAGTGAATCCCTTCCCACAGTCTGAGCAGGTGAATGGCCTCTCTCCAGTGTGAACTCGCTGATGTACCTTCATTTGGGATAAGCAAGTGAATCCCTTCCCACAGTCTGAGCAGGTGAATGGCCTCTCTCCAGTGTGAACTCGCTGATGTACCTTCATTTGGGATAAGCAAGTAAATCCCTTCCCACAGTCTGAGCAGGTGAACGGGTTCTCTCCAGTGTGAACTCGCTGATGTCCCTTCAGTTGGGATGAGCAATTGAAACCCTTCCCACAGTCTGAGCAGGTGAATGGCCTCTCCCCAGTGTGAACTCGCTGGTGTCTCAGTAGGTGAGATGCCTGACTGAATCCCTTTGCACATTCCGAGCAGATGAATGGCCTCTCGCCAGTGTGAACTCGCCGGTGTGTCTGTAGTTGACATGATCGACTGAATCCCTTCCCACATTCTGTGCAGGTGAACGGCCTCTCCCTGGTGTGAACTCGCTGGTGTCTCTGTAGTTGAGATGACGCAGTGAATCCCTTCCCACAGTCTGTGCAGATGAACGGCCTCTCCTGAGTGTGAACCAACTTGTGACCCAGGAGGTCGATTGACCGAGTGAATCTCTTCCCACAGTCTGAGCAGGTGAATGGCCTCTCTCCAGTGTTAATTCTCTGATGTAGCTTCAGCTGATATGACCGAGTGAATCTCTTCCCACAGTCTGAGCAGCTGAACGGCCGCTCCCCAGTGTGAACGCGCTGATGTACCTTCAGTTCCGATGAGCAAGTGAATCTCTTCCCACAGTCTAAGCAGGTGTCTGGCTTCTCACCAGTGTGAACTCGCTGATGTACCTTCAGGTTAGATGATGAAATGAATCCTTTCCCACAGAATGAGCAGAGGAATGGCCTCTCCCCAGTGTGAACTAACTTATGTCCCAGTAGGTCGGATGACCGAGTGAATCCCTTCCCACAGTCTGAGCAGGTGAATGGCCGCTCCCCGGTGTGAACTCTCTGGTGAGCAATTAGGTCAGATGACCGAGTGAATCCTTCCCCACAAATTCAGCAGATGACCAGCCTCTGCCCCAGTGTGATATACTGGTGTGTCCACAGGTGAGAAGACCGACTGAATCCCTTCTCACTCACAGAACAGGTGAATGGCCTTGCCCAGTGTGAACTTGGTGATGTCCCTTCAGTTGAAATTTCCAACTGAATTCATTCCGACTGTCTGAGCAGATGAATGGGTTTTCCCCCTTGTTTAAAATGACAGGCGTGCCAGTCGGTCAGATGATAGAGTGAGTCCCTCCCCACAGTCTGAGCGGGAAGGATGATCGAGGAAATCCTTTGCTCCACTTCTTAAATATCTGGATAGAGACAGCAAAACTGGTGTGTGGTGTTCAAGATTCCCATAGATTAATTCTTTGTCATTTTTAACCTGTAAAAAGATTTACAGAATCAATCAATGGGTGCAGGACAACATTTCAGATGAGATCACTTGAGTTGTCAAGGTGTGATCTGGCAACACACTGTTACAGTGAAGTTCAACCCAAGTTGGAGAGAGAAAACATCTTCTAACTGGGCACAGTGCTGGTATCTGGAATGACCACTAAACTCTCGGATATCCTTCCTGTGTCTATAAGAATGGGGCATTTCTGCCATCTCCAATCTGTGACCTGGCTCAGTTTGACTCTCTCCATTAGTATTATTCCCTGTTCCCACTGAGATGAATGGGTCCCTGGCCCAACAGTAACTGAAATACTCTCACACAAAAAGCCAGCAGTGCATTCCATGCACCCACCACTCACTGTGTAAAAAAAAAACTTACCCTGACATCCCCTCAGCATCTGTTTCCAAGCATCGTAAAACTCTGCTCCCTCGTGTTAGCCATTTCAGCTCTGGGAAAATATCCTCTGGCTATGCACACGATCAATGCCAATCATCATCTTATACACCTAAAAAAGGCTCTTAACATAAACGAGGACATTACACATTATACATGAATGAGTTCATTTGCACGCTCACACTACCTATGTAGCAGGCCTGTAACGGGTAATGAAGGATTTTCTCACCAAAGCTTTTGTACGTTGTCCATTATGTCGTTTGCTTGCTAAACTACGCTTTAAAAATTGAGATTTGCAAATATAACTCCACTTCTTCCCACTTGCAAATTCTCCAGCAACTTTTGCATCACCACAATACACAGATGTAACACCAGTTTCTATATTGGACATAAATATTTCCCCTGAACCCACCTGAGGAATTGAGGATATATAAAAAAAATCATTTTGAACCTATGTAATCTCTGGCTAAAAGAATAATTGGGACTGAATTGGAATTTTGAACCGAAGTGAACTCAGTCTTCAGCATTTAGCTAAGACAGGCCCATTACAAGCTCTCTGCAGCTTGCATAGAGACACACTGAGAACTGATAACATTATACATTGTACTCTCATTAGCTGATAACATTATACATTATACCGTCATTAGCTGATAACGATTGTACTCTTGTTTGAGTAAATGGAGGAGGACTCACTGATAGGACAGGAATGAACTTCTGTTTGTAATTAAACAGGGCCTTGCAAAGGGAATAACTGACAAGGACTGGACAGTACATCCATCAGTAATTAAAGCCTTGATTTAGCAAACTCTCAATTCTAAGTAATTAAGTTTTGCACCAACAGACGTGTTGGGTGTACCAGTTCAAATAACATCTTGCAAGAGCTTGATATGTACAAGTATACGGCTGTAACCTGAGTCCATAACAAGTCAGTCCAGTTGTTAAGATGGTGGCAGTGCTTATGTGCCTTCCCTTTGACAACTGGGTCTCAAACTCCTGCAGGAGAATGCACAATAAACTGTGGTGATGATAAGAAACTGGGCTCCCGAGTTTTATTTGGATTCAACTTTCAACATTTGTCATCATGAACAGGATCCCAATACAGGGAGTGCCAAGCAGACGGGCTGAGCAACTGGCTGGACCACTCTGGGGACTGCAGAGACTGACCAGGTGCCCAATAGGTATTTTAACTTTTGTCGCTGTCCGTTAGTTCCTTTGGAGGTACAGTCCCTCACCCAAGGCTGATTGCTTAGCTTGTGGGCAGGAGGCAGATGTGCCATGTAAATTAATCAATTGTGCAGGAGGTGCCAACCGGGTAAATTTACCTGATTGATAATTGAGCAGGAGGCTTTGTGCCAATTAAGTGACAAAGAGAACATGGGTCAATTGCAGTCGATTGAGAGTTTTCCAGACAAGGAAAAAGATTTTCAAATGTTGAGTGCAGCGCTGAATAAGAAATCGGGGAACAATATGTGGCCACTGGCGGGGAACCTGGGATATTACCTCATGAGAATAAGCAGTAAATTTGATATGGAAAATGAACTGTGGAATGAAGTGGAAATTGTTGTAAAGGGAATGGAAGGAAAAGCAGATGTGCAGTGGAACAGAATATTATTAACAAGTTGGAGTAAGAATGCATGTGACAATGGGATAGAGGTATGTACTGCAAAGGTTGGGAGACGCTAAAAGTGAAGTGTGAATGGGTGCATGGATGCCGAAAATGAGAGCAGGAAAAACAAAGTAAGCAAACCAAGGCCAGCCTAGATAGGAGAGAAGGGCAGGAATGTCAGACAGACAGATATACTTTATTGATCCCGAAGGAAATCGGGTTTTGTTACATACTGATAGGGAAACAAGGGATCCCAAACCCATGTCTGTCATACCGACCCTGTTTGATAGATAGATAGATACTTTATTCATCCCCATGGGGAAATTCAACATTTTTTCCAATGCCCCATACACTTATTGTAGAAGAGCTAATTACATACAATACTTAACTATTTAAATACATTGAATGGTAACTTAAGCTCAGTCCTAACCCCGGCACTTTAACATATCTTACTCCTGGCGGTTCAATTATAAAGCCGAATGGCATTGGGGAGTAGTGATCTCTTCATCCTGTCTGAGGAGCTTTGCATCGATAGCAACCTGTCGCTGAAACTGCTTCTCTGTCTCTGGATGGTGCTATGCAGAGGATGTTCAGGGTTTTCCATGATTGACCGTAGCCTACTCAGCGCCCTTCGCTCAGCTACCGATGTTATACTCTCCAGTTCTGTGCCCACGACAGAGCCCGCCTTCCTTACCAGCTTATTAAGACGTGAGGCGTCCCTCTTCTTAATGCTGCCTCCCCAACACGCCACCACAAAGAAGAGGGTGCTCTCCACAACTGACCTATAGAACATCTTCAGCATCTCACTACAAACATTGAATGACGCCAACCTTCTAAGGAAGTACAGTCGACTCTGTGCCTTCCTGCACAAGGCATCTGTGTTGGCAATCCAGTCTAGCTTCTCATCTAACTGCACTCCCAGATACTTGTAGGTCTTAACCTGCTCCACACATTCTCCATTAATGATCACTGGCTCCATATGAGGCCTAGGTCTCCTAAAGTCCACCACCATCTCCTTGGTCTTGGTGATATTGAGACGCAGGTAGTTTGAGTTGCACCATATCACAAAGTCCTGTATCAGTTTCCTATACTCCTCCTCCTGTCCATTCCTGACACACCCCACTATGGCCGTGTCATCAGCGAACTTCTGCACATGGCAGGACTCCAAGTTATATTGGAAGTCTGATGTGTACAGGGTGAACAGGACCGGAGGACAGTGACCGTGATGAGGAGTGGGCACCACCTGACCCCGTACCTCTCCTACCTTACCAGGGGCCAAGTGCACCCAGTGCCCCCAAACCCCAATGGTGGTTGCTCGGGTAACACAGCAGGACAGGGAAGGGAGGTTCACTTTACTGTAAGATCCCGAATGGGAATACTGAGGATTATTCCGAGACAGGGAGGGAAGAATCCAATAAAACCACAGAGTTAATGGCTCCACAAAGACAATTCCCACCCGAATGCTGCCCAATCCACGAGCAGGAGGAGGGACAGCCCTCAGTGATTCCTGTGTATGCTCCCTGGAAGCCTCAAGAAATGATAATGATCATGAATCAGGCCCCGGATATAAAAGAAAAACCAGCACAGTTTGCTCAGTGTGTCCGCAGTACAAAAACGTTTACTGCGACTCCACAAGATTCTGCATGACGAGGGGTGGAAATGGAAGGCAGATTTGAGATACCAAAGCTATCAGGAGTTACAGGTGGGAAAACATAATGAGAATGAACAGACAGACCAGATTATTCAAGCCTTGGGAAGGGCTCTCCAGCAACCTATAAACATCACTAGAGTACCTGAATGCAAACCTAAGCCTGGGGATTCGGGACCAGACTATTGAGAGTGATTTGTGACCTGCTACAGCACTTTCGCAGGAGACCAAGCCTTTAATGATGGGAATCTGTCCCCCAGTTCAATGCTCTACTGTTCTATCGCTTACCAATATAGATAGCCAAAACGATTAAAAATAATATGGATTGGCCTGACAATGACCGAAATCGAATGTGATGAGCTTTGACATATCATTGCGACCCGACTTTCGAATCCCGATCAACCCTGAAGGGAACTAATATTAAAGGTGACTATGTTCAGTGGAAAGGAGGATGTGAGTGGGCTATATCTGGGGATCAGAAATGGGAACAAAAACCTACCAACGGACAGGTGGGGACAACAACACGTTTAGAAATTGATATGCAAGGATGCTTCCTACTGTGAATTCCACCCCTGAAGAAGAATATTACCAATGTAATATTGCAAGTTGCTGAAATTTCATTTCTGTTTATGACTGATGTGGGGGCAATCACAACCACTCTCGATCAGGAAATAGGATCGGAAAAGGGATTCCAGATTTCAGACACTACAATCACTCTGTCTGGGTTCGAAGACACGGAACGTATGTATTCACGTACCCAGCCACTGCAGGTGAAACTCCAGGGGAGCCAGTGTGAGATTTCATTTACAGTCACCACCAGTCGGGGGTGTAATCTAGCAGGGAGAGACTTGCTCTGTCTGTTGGAAGTTGAGATTCTCCGCACAGATTCTCTATCACCCTGCAACTGGCAAACAACCGACAGCTTCCCTAGTTTCTGAACCCCCTCCAGTGGTGGGCACTTAATCTGGACTCCACTGTGTTTGAACCCCTTCTGCCAGTGGCCGACTCTCCTGTGACTCTGTGCTTTGACCCTACGGGGTGCGTCACTGAGGAAAGCCAATATTATGCACCCCTCGAGGGACAGAAGTTCCCATTCACGGTGATTGGAGAGGTTAAAGGAAGAGAGGGCAGTTCATTACTGTCTGAAGTTCTGGATTTCCTTTGGTGACAGACAGGACTGGTGGTTCCTCATACCAGCATCAGGATTTGCCCTGGGTTCCCTGCCTACACCCTGACAAAACAAGCCTCCAGCACCAAGGAGACTGGCAGGATTTCCTGTGAGCTAACCCCGATACTGGAAGGAGTTGGAAGTGAAGACGGGACGGGACACTGGCTGTGACCAGTGGGGTACCGCAAGGTTCGGTGCTAGGACCGCAGCTGTTTAAAATTTACATTAATGATTTAGATGAAGGCATTAAAAGTAACTAGCAAATTTGCTGATGACACAAAGCTGGGTGGCAGTGTGAAATGTCAGGAGGATGTTATGAGAATGCAAGGTAACTTGGACAGGTTGGGTGAGTGGGCAAATGTATGGCAGATGCAGTTTAATGTGGATAAATCTGAGGTTATCCACTTTGGTGGCAAGAACAGGAACACAATTATCTAAATGGAGTCAAGTTAGGAAAAAGGGAAGTACAACGAGATCTAGGTGTTCTTGTACATCAGTCAATGAAAGCAAGCATGCAGGTACAGCAGGCAGTGAAGAAAGCTAATGTCATGCTGGCCTTTATAACAAGAGGAATTGAGTATAGGAGTAAAGAGGTCCTTCTGCAGCTGTACAGGGCCCTGGTGAAATCCCACCTGGAGTATTGTGTGCAGTTTTTGGTCTCCAAATTTGAGGAAGAACATTTTTGTTATTGAGGGAGTGCACCATATGTTCACAAGGTTAATTCCCAGAATGGTGGGACTGTCATATGTTGAAGGATTGGAGTGACTGGGCTTGTATACACTGGAATTTAGAAGGATGAGAGGGAATCTGATTGAAACATATAAGATTATTAAGGGATTAAACACGCTGGAGGCAGGAAGCATGTTACCGCTGATGGGTGAGTCCAGAACTAGAGGCCACAGTTTAAGAATAAGGGGTAGGCCATTTAGAACTGAGATGCGGAAAAACTTTTTCACCCAGAGTGTGGTGGATATGTGGAATGCTCTGCCCCAGAAGGCAGTGGAGGCCAAGTCTCCGGATGTATTCAAGAGAGAGTTAGACAGAGCTCTTATAGATAGTGGGGTCAAGGGATATGGGGAGAAGGCAGGAACAGGATACTGATAGTGTATGATCAGCCATGATCACAGTGAATGGCGGTGCTGGCTAGAAGGGCCGAATGGCCTACTCCTGCACCTACTGTCTATTATCTAGTAAAACTCTCTTTTAATATTGACCAAATGTAAGGCGTTGTACCCAATCTCTGAGCAACTGCAGACCATGAAATCGGTCGCACCGACTGCCTCCTGTCCGGATCACCGTGAAAGAAGGACAGACTCTCCCATCCATTCCGTATTACCCCCTCAAGCCCAAGACACTGTTTTATGAGGATGGAAGCTCTTTTGTGGATCGAGCAGGAAAACAATATTCTGGCAATGCGATAGTGATGGACAATGAATTAATTGAGCTGGCCTCTTTTGAAGCAGCTTTTTCCACCCAGAAGGCTGAGCTGTTTGACTCGTGCCTGTATCCCAGCAACAGCCAAAAGTGGGAACCTTTACACAGACTCCGTTTTGCATTTGGAATTGTACATGACTACAGGGATCTCTGGGAACGTGGGGATTCCTGACTTCCTCTGGCCTCCCCATTAGTAATGCCACCTTTGTAAACAACTTACTCACCGCTCTACAGCTACCTCGAGTTTTGGCTGTTATTAAATGTGCAGCCCACACCCGCATGACTAACCTGGTCACTAAAGGCAATGCTTTAGCAGATTAGACAGCAAAAACTGTGGCAAAATCCCCAGTAGTTGTAGTTCCCTCGGGTTCCTGTCAAACAACCTTCTGTGACTTAAGCAGAACAGGTTTGCCAGACATGCGGGAGGTACGTAATTTTCAGGGGGATGCCTCTGAGGAGGAGTGCAAACAGGGCTTCTGATGGGGTGCCAGAAAGACCCCAACATAGGTTTTTGGATCACCCAGCGGGACAGGTTTGTATTCCTACACAGTTTTTACCAATATTGTTTGATTATGTACGTAATTGTACACACCTGGGCCCTGCACACCGGGTACGACTCCCTTGACAGTTGGTCCTTTTTCGTGTCTACAAGTTGATTTTATTGAATTGCCTAGAGTACATTGCTATAGATACTGCTTAGTTATTATAGATGTGTTTAGTAGACGGATTGAAGCTATTCCAACTATCAATAATACTGCTGACTGTTGTTACGGTATTATTATGGGATATAATTCCCAGGTACGGCCTGCCAGAGATGCTGAGCTCTGACAATGACCCACACTTTGTGGTGAAAGTAAACAAAGGGGTACATAATGAACTAGCTATCCAGCAACAATTCCACTGTGTACACCACCCACGGGCCGCTGGCAGAGTGGAAAGAGCCAATGGCACTCTGAAGAGTAAACTGGCCAGACTAACAGTGGAGACTGGACTCACTTGGTTGAAGGTCTGACCATTAGCCCGATTCCACATGAGGGTTACCCCACAGGGGAAAACAGGGTTGTCACCAGCTGAAATCATTTCTGGATGGCCCACGAGGACACGCTGGGAACAAAGTCTCAGGATTAAAGGCAAAGTGAATAAGAATAAGGAACCTTGGTTCTCGAGGGATATTGGAACTCTGATAAAGGAGAGAGATGTATGACATGTATAATGTCAGTTATAGGGAGCAGTTATAGGAAACAGGGAGTAAATAAGGTACTTGCGGAGTATAAAAAGAGTAAGAAAATACTTAAGAAAGAAATCAAGAGGGCTAAAAGAAGACATGAGGTTGCTTTGGCAGTCGGGGTGAAGGATAATCCTAAGAGCTTCTACAGGTATGTTAAGTGCAAAAGGATAGTAAGGGATAAAATTGGTCCTATTGAAGATCAGAGTGGTCGGCTATTTATGGAACCAAAAGAAATGGGGGAGATCTTAAATGTTTTTTTTGTGCCTGTATTTACTAAGAAAACTGGTATGGAGTTAATGGAAATAAGGCAAACAATTTGTGAGGTTATGGAACCTTTTCAGATAGAAGAGGAGCTTGCTATCTTGAGGCAAGTCAGAGTAGATAAATCTCCAGGACCTGACAGGGTATTCCGTCAGACTTTGAAGGAGACCAGTGTTGAAATTGCAGGGGCCCTGGCAGATATATTTAAAATGTCGTTACCTACAGGACAGGTGCCAGAGGATTTGAGGATAGCTCATGTTGTTCTGTTGTATAAAAAAGGCTCTAAAAGTAATCCAGGAAATTATAGGCCGGTAAGTTTGACGTTGGTAGTGGGTAAATTATTGGAAGGAGTACCAAGAGATAGGATCTACAAGCGTTTAGATAGACGGGGACCTATTAAACATGGCTTTGTGTGTGATAGGTCATATTTAACAAATCTATTAGAGGTTTTGAGGAGGTTACAAGGAAAGTGGATGAAGGCAAGGCAGTGGATGTTGTCTGTATGGACTTCAGTAAGGCCTTTGACAAAGTCCCACATCGGAGGTTAGTTAGGAAGATTCAGTCACTAGGTATACATGGTGAGGTAGTAAATTTGATTAGACATTGGCTCAATGGGAGAAGTCAGAGAGTGGTAGTGGAGGATTGCTTCTCTGAGTGGAGGCCTGTGACTAGTGGTGTGCCACAGGGATCAGTGCTGGGTCCATTGTTATTTACCGTCTATATCAATGATCTGGATGATAATTTAGTAAATTGGATCAGCAAATTTGCTGATGATGCAAGGATTGGAGGAGTAGTGGACAGTGAAGAAGGTTTTCAATGCTTGCAGAGGGATCTGGACCAGCTAGAAAAATGGGCTGAAAAATGGCAGATGCAGTTTAATACAGACATGTGTGAGGTATTGCACTTTGGAAGGGAAAAAAAAGGTAGAACATACCGGCTAAATGGTAGGGCACTGAGGAGTGCACTACAACAGAAGGATCTACGAATACTGATACAAAATTCCCTAAAACTGGCGTCACAGGTAGATAGGGTAGTAAAGAGAGCTTTTAGTACATTGGCCTTTATGAATCAAAGTATTGAGTATAAGATTTGGAATGTTATGCTGAAGTTGTATAAGGCATTGGTGAGGCCGAATTTGGAGTATTGTGTGCAGTTTTAGTCACCGAATTACAGGAAGGATATTAATAAGGTTAAAAGAGTGCAGAGAAGGTTTATGAGGATGTTGCCAGGACTTGAGAAACTGAGTTACAGAGAAAGGTTGAACAGGTTAGGACTTTATTCCCTGGAGCATAGAAGAATGAGGGGAGACTAGATAGAGGTATATAAAAATATGATGGGTACAGATAGAGTGAATGCAAGCAGGCTTTATCCACTGAGGCTAGGGGTGAAAAAAAAAAGAGGGTTTGGGTTAAGGGTGCAGGGCGAAAAGTTTAAAGGGAACATTGGGAGGGCTTCTTCACAACTGGTTCTGGCAGAGGCATAACTGTTACTTCTGGGCACATTCAGTCTCACTCCCAACCATTTCCTACCTTCCTTTGTACAGGTATGTAATGTTTAAAGGACCAGTGTTTGAGTAAATGAGACTCACCAAACTTTCTCCTGACTGAATCACCGGAATCTCCGAGTCAGATGGGTCCTCTCCAGTTGATGCTCTCAATCCTCGGGCTGGTTCACTTGTTGCTGTTCCCTCGTCTTCAGTTGTGGTTTGCTTCCAGTTGCGGTTTTTCTTCCAATAAATCTCTCACCACAGGTCTAACTTTAACATGAAAGATAATGAAGCACATTAACTATAAAAAGGAGAACCAAACATTTCTGCTTAATGTTACTCTGAACAACACTCACTGACAGTTAAACATTGAAAGCAGATTTAATGACCTCTGTGAACAATCTTTTATTCTCCCTCACATGTCACAAAACGATATGGGATAAGAAGAAGCCATCATTCAATCATGGTAAGATATAAGACACAGGAACAGAATTAGGTGATTCGATCCATCTGGTCTGCCCCACCATTCAACCACGGCCGATTTTTATTCTAACACCATATTCCTGCCTTTCTCCTGTAACCCTGAAGCTACTCAGCAATCATCAATATATTAATCTGTCATAAATATACCCAAATGGCAGCCTCAACCAACCTCTGCGGCAAAAAATTCCACAGATCAGACATCTTTTAGCCAAAAAATGTTTCTCATCTCAGTTTTAAAGAGAAGTATCTTTATTCTGAGACTGTGCTGTCAGATCACAGACTCTCCGTCTAATGGAAACATCCCCTCCCTTTCCAGTGTATCCAGGCTTTTCAGCATTTGGTAGGCTTACTTAACCATACATCCCTCCACCACCCCCACCATCCCTCTGAATTCCATTGGGCACAGGTCCAGAACCATCAAATGCTCCTCATACATAAAGCCGATCATTCCTGAGATTGTTCATGTAAACCTCGTTAGCAACAACTGTACTGAACACATTTCCAGCAATAACAGACAAAATGGTACCAGATAATTGACAGGGAAAAGTTGTGCTTTCTTCACTGATGTACTATCACAGAACGAGTCATTTCCATTTCCAGGTTAAATCAGGTCCATTTCAGGAAATACAAATCAGTCCAGGGTGTTTGTAATAAAAAGAAACTGGAATTACTAGAAACGCTCAGCAGGTAAGGAACAGCTGTGGGATCTACAATTCAGGTTAATAACGTTTCATCAGAATGACTTCAAACATTTTCAGATTTTAGTGCAGATCTCCAGCAACTTGAAATTCTGCTTGATTTCCACCGATTTTACTTGGATCAAAAACTGATATCCCAGGACCCAACCTCACAGAGTCGCACAGCTGAAGCTGCCACTCACCGACCCTGAGCGTCTCTTGGACTCGAGTCCCGTGCTTAGTGACGTTTCCTGGGGTTACACCCATTGCTACTTGCCATCTATGTCAATAATTTAGTTGAGAAAGTACAGGGTATAGGTAGAGAATTTGCAGCAAGTTCAAACAATTACTTTTTTTGAAAGACAGTCAGTATGAACACTCCCCTGTCTTTCCCTCTCCCCACTCAGAACTGACCAAAAGCTACATCAGAGGATGCAAGATCTTGAACTGAGTAACCACTGTGAGGGAATGGGAGTGGTTTCAAAGGGCTGGGCTGCTGGAAGCACATTACCAGACCTGGAGTGATTGCATATGGGTCTGACAGAGGCATAACTGGTACTTCTGGGCATATTCAGTCTCACTCCAACTATTTCCTACCTTCCTTTGTACAGGTATGTAACGTCTATGTGTGTTATGTGGTAACCACTTGTGAGAAGGGATATTCTGTGGAAATCACGGTCGGTAATACTTTGTGTGTTGGATCTGGATTGGGAGTACCTTGCGGAATCTACCTGTGTGTTAACCCTTGCCTGGGTGGTAGTTCCGTCTGAAGACAGTACTCCTGTAATAAGCTGCTTCTGGTGATAATTCGTATGTGGATTTAGAACAACGACGGATAAGACCTACGGCGACTATTATCCTGTTTTACCACTGTGGAATTTGTGGAATTCAACGTAATTGCCTTCTCTCGACATTCACCTTGGATTACAAATATCTCTCTCTCGTCATTGATTCCGTGGATGAACTGAACTTTCATACTTTCCCATCTCAAGACTTTAAGCTTGGTATTCCCTGAGCTCAGTAGTTTGGGAGTTATATTTACACATATGTGTACTCATAACACTTTTAGCTTTTGATTATTCTGCTTAATTTGTTATATTATAAGTAGATATGAATAAAGAAAGTGGTTTTAACATCAAAAAAGGTAAAATGGTTAACATTTCGTTAAAAAAAAAGCAGCCTGTTTTTCTGAAAGAAACTGCTGATGATCAACCAATGTGTTAAGCCGTGCTGAGCCTTATTTCTTCTTCAGGGTAGCTAGCTAGGGTTTCAGGATGCTTCTCTCCTTGTGTAGAGATAGGACAGCTTCTGTGTGTGCAAGCCATTATGACTATTTTGTAATTTGTCTTTAGGGGCTCTCATGTAGTACATAAATTTGGCTCCAGCCTATCTTGTGTGGGGGGTATCTGGATGGATATATCTGTGGTGTAAGGGGAATTGTTGGTCAGTTAGTGGATTGGGTGGGAACAGCCATCGACTGTTCCTGTTTGAGCGACTAACTGAGTAAGCCCCAGGTACTTGGAATAAAGAGTTTGTACTGTACGGTCTCTGAGTGACTTTATCCGGATTCGACTTCCACAGAATGGGAGTGGTTTTAAAGGACTGGGCTGCTGGAAGCTCATTACCAGACCAGGAGTGATTGCAACTGGGTCTGACAGAGGCATAACTGGTACTTCTGGGCACATTCAGTCTCACTCCAACTATTTCCTACCTTCCTTTGTACAGGTATGTAATGTCTAAAGGACCAGTGTTTGAGTAAATGAGACTCACCAAACTTTCTCCTGACTGAATCACAGGAATCTCCGAGTCAGATGGGTTCTCTCCAGTTGATGCTCTCAGTCCTCGGGCTGGTTCACTTGTTGCTGTTCCCTCGTCTTCAGTCGTGGTTTGCTTCCAGTTGCGGTTGTTCTTCCAATAAATCTCCCACCACAGGTCTAACTTTAACATGAAAGATAATGAAGCACATTAACAATAAAAAGCAGAACCAAACATTTCTGCATAATGTTACTAAGAACAAAACTCACTGAAATTTAAACATTGAAGGCAATACAGTAATGATCTCAGTGAACAATCGTTTATTGTCCCTCACAAGACACAAAACGATATGGGATCAGAAGGAGCCATCATTCAGTCATGGTAAGAAATAAGGAACAGAATTAAGGCCAACAGAATTGGCCGCCTCAGCCAAACTCTGCGGCAACAAATTCCACACTTCAGACACCTTTTGGCAAAAAAAGTTTCTCAAATGAATTTTAACGGGAAGCATTTTTATTCTGAGACTGTGCTGTCAGATCACAGACTCTCTGTCTAATGGAAACATCCACTCCATGTCCACTGTATCCAGACTTTTCACTATTCGGTAGGTTTACTTAACCATACATCGCCTCCACAAACCTCACCGTCCCTCTGAACTCCATTGAGCACAGGTCCAGAACCATCAAATGCTCCTCATACATAAAGCCGATCGTTCCTGATATTATTCATGTAAACCTCGTTAGCAACAACTGTACTGAACACATTTCCAGGAATAACAGACAAACTGGTACCAGGATAATTGACAAGGAAAAGTTGTGCTTCCTTTACTGATGTACTATCACAGAATGAGTCATTTCAATTTCCAGGTTAAATCAGGTCCATTTCAGGAAATATCAACCAGTGTAGGGTGAATGTAATAAAAAGAAACTGGAATTACCAGAAACGCTCAGCAGGTAAGGAACAGCTGCGGGGAGGGGAACAAACTTTACATATCAGGTTAATGACGTTTTGTCAGAATGACTTCAAATATTTACAGTTTTTAGTGCAGATCTCCAGCAACTTGAGATTCTGCTTGATTTCCACCGAATGACAGACTGGTGACAGTGAGGGGGGGGGGGGGGGGGGGAATTTCCAAACACAGCTTGAACACCAGACTCACGGGTCTAATCCTACTGTTGTAAACACGAAAAAGCCGATCCGGAGACGTCAGAACACACCAGAGATACTGAATTAATGATACATACTACTGTATAAAAGATTCAAAATTGACAAAAGTTAGAAGAAACAAAAATAACTTTGTCATATATACTTTAACCCTCACCAAATTTTTATGAACACCTCATAGAAAGTTTCCCATCCGGACACTTCACGCTTTGCATGGTAACTGCTCCGCCCGTGACTGTGAGGAACGGCAGAGACCTTTGGATACAGATCGGCACATTACAGAAACCATCTTACCCCCGAGACTTCACAGTCCCTCGGTAAAGCAGGCAGTGAAATCAAAGATCCCCACAACCTGGGACGTTCTCCTTTCTCACCCACCCCACTCCGGGAGAAGACACAACAGCCATAAAGCTCCAGGACAAATGTGAGGAGCCTCAGGAAGCGGGGCGAGTTAGGAAAGTTAATGGGACCAAATGAACAAAATCACACCACGTGATCTGGTGACAAAGCGGAGGGCGGGGCAGATCTGCGGCACACAATCTCACGTGACCTGTTGGCGGCACTTCCATTTCAATTCTGCGGAAACAGACAGCCTGGGCTCCTGGTTTGGATCGTTCAATGCAGATTAAGTGAAGTCGACACATTTCTGACGAGCCCAGATAATTGGAAAATAAATGAGTAACTGGCCCTCAGTTCGGGGCTCACGGCCAACATCGGATCTCCCCGCTCGGGATCGGTCTCAATACTCACCGATGGGAAAGTGATATCTTCGGCCCGCAGACAGCGATCCCGACGGAAGAGACGAAAGTCTTTCACGAACACACAGCCGACCCACTTCAGCTCGGAGCGGAGAGGAAAACACCGTCCACCCGGAGACTGTGAGCATGCGCGAAGAGATTCCGGAGGCGGGGCCTCCGAGACAGACGCGCAGGTGCTGCCCATCTGCGGTTAAATGGGAGGGGCAAACGGGATCACGTGTCAGGATTGGTGACCCATCCCCCCCCCCCCCCGCAGGCAGAGACTCCAGCGACTCAGTAGTCTGTGGAAAGAGGCAAACCTGCCGCTCACATCTCCTCTCACCTTAAATGTATTAGACATTTCAACCCCCAGGAAAAATATATCGTCTGTCCACTCTATCTATTCCTCTCGTAATCTTATAAACGTCCATCCAGTCTCAACCCAGCCTGCGCCGCTCTGGAGAAAACAACACAAGTTTGTCCAGCCTCACGTTATAGCTCATGCCCTCTAATCCAGGCAGTGTCCTGGTAAACCTCTTCTGCGCCCTTTCAAAAGCCCCGACATCGTTCCGAGAATGGGGGCGACCAGAACTGTATGAAACACTCCAGATGTGGTCTAACTAGTTTTATAAAACTGTGTTACGAACTGTGACGTTTTAGAAACGAACCAGCAGCAATAGAGTTCACACTGGAGTCTGGTTTTGATGTTAAAACCACTCTCTTTATTAGTATCTACTTATAATATAGTAACTTAACGAAATAAAGGGAAGTTAACAGCGTTAAGTGTATATATGTGTAAATATATCTCCCAGACTATCGAACCCGAGGGAACAAAACTTAGAGTCCTGACATGATAAAGTAGGAAAGATAGATAGATACTTTATTCATCCCCATGGGGAAATTCAACTTTTTTTTCCAATGTCCCATACACCTGTTGTAGCAAAACTAATAACATACAATACTTAACTCAGTAAAAAAATATGATATGCATCTAAATCACTATCTCAAAAAGCATTAATAATAGCTTTTAAAAAGTTCTTAAGTCCTGGCGGTTGAATTGTAAAGCCTAATGGCATTGGGGAGTATTGACCTCTTCATCCTGTCTGAGGAGCATTGCATCGATAGTAACCTGTCGCTGAAACTGCTTCTCTGTCTCTGGATGGTGCTATGTAGAGGATGTTCAGAGTTTTCCATAATTGACCGTAGCCTACTCAGCGCCCTTCGCTCTGCTACCGATGTCATACTCTCCAGTACTTTGCCCACGACAGAGCCCGCCTTCCTTACCAGCTTATTAAGACGTGAGGCGTCCCTCGTCTTAATGCTTCCTCCCCAACACGCCACCACAAAGAAGAGGGTGCTCTCCACAACTGACCTATAGAACATCTTCAGCATCTCACTACAGACATTGAATGACGCCAACCTTCTAAGGAAGTACAGTCGACTCTGTGCCTTCCTGCACAAGGCATCTGTGTTGGCAGTCCAGTCTAGCTTCTCGTCTAACTGTACTCCCAGATACTTGTAGGTCTTAACCTGCTCCACATTCTCCATTAATGATCACTGGCTCCATACTTCAGTAATACACGGAATAAATGATGGGAGAGAGATATTTGTGACCAGGGTGAAACGTAGAGAAAAGGCCGTTACTTCAAAATAACCGTCGACGAAGTTCTTATCCGTTGAATCCGTCCACATACGAGTTATCAGCGAAAGTAACCTGTCACAGGAATACCTTCTTCCAGGGGTTACCACACAACATACCCAGGCAAGGGTTCCGTGTACCGATGATCAACCCACTCTTGTGGGCATAGGAGAATTCCAAGCCTCAGCTGCGACTAACTGAAGCGATCAGCTTTTCCAGTCACACACACACACTCTCTCTCTCTCTCTCTCTCTCTCTCTCTCTCTCTCTCTCCTCTCTCTCTCTCTCTCTCTCTCTCTCTCTCTCTCTCTCTCTCTCTCTCTCTCTCTCTCTCTCTCTCTCTCTCTCTCTCTTATGGTTCAGTCCACAGTCAGCGCTGTCAGCCTGTGACTGACGTCATAGTCCCGCCTCCTTGGAGTCTGAGATTCCTCTGATCATCGACACTGTTCAGGGTTTTTCATTTAACAGTGTACTGTCTCATACATTCGACCTACAGAGCTGTCAAGATGATCATCACTAATCAAATCTCACTGAGATTTCTCAGGTCCTGTTGAATTTATTGCCAAGTGCACAAGTACGGGAAGGTACAGGTACAGAGAAACACTGACTTGTGGCAGCATCACAGGCAAGTACATTCAGATAACACACGGAACACAAATTATACGATTCTCTGTCAGTAACAATCTGCAAATATGTTTTAAGTCATTAACGATATATAAAATACATTGTGTCATGATCAATATTAAAATGTGCATTTTGTGTCAATAACTGACTTGGAAAAGTTGAATTTGGTCCCTGTTTCCATTCCTCCTGTAATCCACAACCAGCTCCTGTGTTTTTGTCACAATGAGGGAGAGGTTGTTTTCTTGACACCACTGTGTCGGGGTGATGACTTCTTCTCTGTCGGCTGCCTCGTTATTATTTGAGATTAGGACAGTCAGTGTAGTGTCGTCAGTAAATTTAATTAGCAGATTGGAGCTGTGGGTGGCGACACGTCATGGGAATACAGAGAGTAAAGTAGGGGGCAATAAGACAGCCCTGTGGGGTATGTGTGCTGAGGGTCAGAGAGAGAGAGAGGGGTGAGTGAGCCCACACTTAGCACCTGCCGGCACTTCCCCTGCTTCGGAAAAGCAGGCCATGTACTCAAAGACCCTCACAACCTGGACATTCTCGCTCCAAACCCGCTCCCCCATCGGGGAAGAGATACAAAAGCCTTAAAGCGCGAACCATCCCGCTCAAGGACGGCTTCCTGTCTGTGGTTAGAAGCCAAATGAATGATAAAATGGACTCGACCTCACAATGTAACTCGACGTGACCCTGCACCATATGTCTATCTGCACTGCACTTTCTCTGCAGCCATAATGCTTTGTTACATTGTTGTTTTGTCATTTTCATTTTCCATTTTTAGAATCTTTTTTACTAGTACATAATCTTCTACAGCTATAGAATGAAACAAGACTTCAATAGACTAATATGTATAAAATTAATAAAGCTGAAGAAAAAAACTAATCGTAAAATATAAAAATGGAAAATATATATAGGAAAAAGAAGGAAAAAAAGAACCCCATCTAACTCGGGGGGAATCAAGCCCCCGGAGCAATACGTTTAACCATCATCTAAATATAAAAATTAAATCATCAATCGCCATTTCACATTTATGAAAAAATAAAATTGGAAGGAAACCATATAGCATTATTCAAATTAAATGATAATATTTGGCAAAGAACCCCATCTTCTCTCAAAATCGAATCGAGGATCAAAAGTTCTACTTCTACTTTTTTTCAAACTAAGACATAATATTCCTTGAGAAAACCATTCAATTAATTTAGGGGAAGAAATATCTTTGTATTTTAATAAAATAGCCCTTCTTCAATTATGGATAACTCTGAACATCCTCTACACAGCACCATCCAGAGACAGAGAAGCAGTTTCAGTGACAGGTTACTATCGATGCAATGCTCCTCAGACAGGATGAAGAGGTCAATACTCCCCAATGCCATTAGGCTTTACAATTCTACCTCCAGGACTTAAGAACTTTTTAAAAGCTATTAATGCTTTTTGAGACGGTGATTTAGATGCATATCATATTTTTTTTACTGAGTTAAGTATTGTATGTAATTAGTTTTGCTACAGCAAGTGTATGGAACATTGGAAAAAAAAGTTGAATTTCCCCATGGGGATTGTAACACTTACCCAAAAGGCTAGGGGAAAAAGAAATCCAGCCACACACCAACCCACCTCCCGTACACGCAGGTGCTGTGAGAATCGCGTTTATGCCTCGCGCCCCGCCGGTAGTATCAAACTCACAACAAATACCGGTATGACATACACTTTAAAGAGTTTACTAAAATTAAAAGAGTATTAGGCAGTACTATATATATACAAGAAAAAAACAAAAGGCGCCAACTTATCAAAGTTCAGTCAGTTTAGTGCACATCGGTGGAGCTCATCCAGCGAACCATTTGACTCCTAGGTGGTCGTCCTCCCGAAACTCCCACTTCGGACTCCCCGGTGGTCTCCCGAGCGCACGTCCTCCTTCCTCGGCGTCTCCCTCCGGACTCCTCAAGCCCGCGCAACCCCTCCCCCAAGGTCCCAGCCTCACAAAACACAATAACATTCCCCATTGATTAACAAGTGAATACAATTACCATATCAGCCATTCTAAAGTGAAACAACGGCGAGAGAAACTTTTAACAGACAAAGAAGCATTCCTACTCGTAACAAACCAAAGAAGCCCTTTTTAGTAACATACACAGGACATTGTACATTCTCTCCCCACCAGCAAATGTCATGCCCTCATGGCATTACTAGAGTTCCCCAAAGCTTCTTGCAACACCCAAAACCCAACCCAGGTGCAGAAAGCAGTGACATAACTACCCAGAGCAGTAGAAATCACACTCGGTTCTCCTGGTACCACATATGTCAACCTCTCTGGGGGGCGCCTAATCCTCTGAGATCTCCATACCCCTTCTGCCCCCCTGGGCTCCCTCTCCACCTGCGAACCCACTGTCTAGGACACCCCAGGTCTTCCTGATAGACCCTCACCCCCTTCCTCACGGGGGTCCTCCCTCACCTGACATCTCTCCGGCTCACGATCAGGCTCCACCCTCTCTCCCACCACTGTGGGCTGCCTCTCCATCTGGCCCTCAAGACCTTCCCTCCTCTCACCCAATTCAGTATGGGAAGGGCCAGGAGCCTCCTCTCCTGGTACTGGAACACCAGCGAATGGGAACAGGGGCCACTCATCTGAGTCGTCCTCTTCCGAATCAGTAGCCAATCCCGGACGAGCCCCCACAAATGTAACACTTACCCAAAAGGCTGGTATATGTCTAGGGGAAAAAGAAATCCAGCCACACACCAACCCACCTCCCGTACACGCAGGTGCTGTGAGAATCGCGTTTATGCCTCGCGCCCCGCCGGTAGTATCAAACTCACAACAAATACCGGTATGACATACACTTTAAAGAGTTTACTAAAATTAAAAGAGTATTAGGCAGTACAATATATATATATATATATACAAGAAAAAAACAAAAGGCGCCAACTTATCAAAGTTCAGTCAGTTTAGTGCACATCGGTGGAGCTCATCCAGCGAACCATTCGACTCCTAGGTGGTCGTCCTCCCGAAACTCCCACTTCGGACTCCCCGGTGGTCTCCCGAGCGCACGTCCTCCTTCCTCGGCGTCTCCCTCCGGACTCCTCAAGCCCGCGCAACCCCTCCCCCAAGGTCCCAGCCTCACAAAACACAATAACATTCCCCATTGATTAAAAAGTGAATACAATTACCATATCAGCCATTCTAAAGTGAAACAACGGCGAGAGAAACTTTTAACAGACAAAGAAGCATTCCTACTCATAACAAACCAAAGAAGCCCTTTTTAGTAACATACACAGGACATTGTACAGGATGAATAAAGTATCTATCTATCTATCTATCTATCTATCTATCTATCTATCTATCTATCTATCTATCTATCTTCTTGTCAGTAGTGTAACAAATGCAAATTACATGTTGATCTGAAGATGAAATACCCTGAATATGATGCGTAACTATTCCAAATAGAACAGTCAACCTATTAGGTTGTAAATTAATTTTCAGAGCTTTAGAACTTGTTGAAAATAAAGATTTCCAAAACGATTTTAATGATGAACATGACCAGAACATATGTGACAAAGTAGCTACTTCAGTTTTATATATATCACAGCACTTGTCTATACTAGGAAATATTTTAGATAGTCTCTCCTTTGTTAAATAATAACGGTGAACAATTTTAAATTGAATTAAACAATGGTTGACACATATAGAAGAATAATTTCCGTGTTTCAAAACTCGAAGCCAATCTTCATTAACAGAGGTCATAGTAAGTTCTCTCTCCCAATCTTGTTTAATCTTTAGTGATAGGTTCTCCTTTTGTAACAAAAATAAATTATAAATTCTGCTAATGGAACTTTCTCTAAGGGATTCAATTTCAAATGGTATCTAACAAATCAGATTCTTGTAAATATGGAAACTTGGGTAAGCATTGTTGTAAAAAATGTCGAACCTGAACATATTGCAAAAAATGTATATGAGCGAGAGAAAATTTGTTAACTAACTCTTCAAAGGTCATCAATCGACCATCACAAAATAAATCTGTAAAAGAATGGATCCCTTTATTTTTCCACAGGAGAAAAATGGGGTCAGTTGTTGAAGGTTTAAATGAAAAGTTCGATATAAAAAACTAGACAACTAAATTGTTTCAAATTTTAAAAAAATTATGAACTGAACCCAAATCGGTAGGGATTGTTTAATAAACGGGTAAAGATATAAATTTGAAATTTTAGAGAGCTGTAAAGGTAATGGAGCTCCTAATATTGAAGTTAAATGAAATTGTTTAATAGCTTTTAATTCCAAATCAACCCATAAGCCAATATAAACAAAAACATAATTGTCTAACATTCACAGCCCAATAATACAGTCTTAAATTAGGAAGTGCAAGTCCACCATCTTTTTTAGATTTTTGTAAATGATACTTATTAATTCGTGGTCTCTTATTGTTCCAAATAAAGGAAGAGATGAGAGAGTCAATTTGATCGAAATTTTTTTTTACTTTAAAAACATAGGTATACCAAACAGGCAGTAAGGGGAATTGGGTCAAATGGACCCTAAAAAGTTGTGAAAAGGTATGGAATACTTCCCGCCAAAACTTTTCAATTGTAGGGCAAAACCAAAACATAGAATTAAAGAGGCATCAGCAGAGTTGCATTTATTACAAAGTGGAGAAACATTCGGTAAAAACTGGAGAGCTTCTATTTAGAAATGTAAGCTCTATGAACCACTTTAAATTGTAGAGGAGAACGACGAACACAGAAAGATAATTTATTAACCCGTTTAAGAATTTTATTCCATCTATAATCAGAAATCTGACAATTTAGGTCATCCTCCAAGCTTTTTTTTTATTTTATCTAAAAAGTCTTGTCTAGAATCAATCAACAAGTTATAGATACCGGTAATAGAACCTTTAACAAAAGGTTTAAATTTAAAAGATCGTCCAGTAAATTTTTATCAGGACCTATCGGAAAAGTAGCTCATTGGAAACGTAGAAAATCTCTAATTTGAAGATATCTGTAAAAATGTGATTTTGGAGTGCAAATTTATTTGACAATTGGTCAAATGACAATTACTGCCTTGCCCCTTACTGCCTTGTTTGGTATTATTGCAAACGAAGATATAACTTTAAATAATCCTAACCTACAGGTTTTAGTTTTTCCCTCTCCTTTAGCAAGGAGAGCAATCTTGCTTAAATGGAAGGAGTCTACCCTCCTACACATCTTCAATGGCTACGTGATAATATGTCGTATTTAAATTTAGAAAAGATCCGCTGCTCAGTCTTAAATTCGAAACAATCTTTTTATGATATTTGGGGTCCTTTCCTAAATTACTTTTCCAATTTATAAAGTTTAACAGTACACAGAATTTTATGTATATTTTATCTTCACTTTTAAGTGAATATGTTTTTTTTTTCTAATTATCCATTGTCATCCATCAACTTTTTCCTTTGGTAGTTGGTAGGGGGTTGACTTTTTTATATATAAAAAAATTATTTATGATGTATGACCTATCTTTAAATTTTTGATTACAGAGTGGTATACCTTTATGTGTTATGGTATAACACTTTGATCAATTTTATTTACAATATATGAATGTGTTGCACTCTGTAAATGTTTTTTTTTCTTCTGAATAAAAAATATTGTAAAAAGAAAGAAAAAGATAGGTATATTTAGAAAATATATAAAAATTTAAGTAAAATTATCATTTTCACAGCATGAATACGACCTATTAAAGAAAGAGTAAGTGGATTACATCTAGTTGTTTCATGGAGTCGATTAAAGGAACTACATTCGCTTTATAGAGATCTTTATATTTTTTAGTAATTACAATACCTAAATATCTAAATGTATTAACAATTCTAAAAGGAATATCATTATATATACTAACATGGACCTTTAATGGAAACAATTCACTTTTATTCAAGTTAAGTTTATATCCTGAAAATTCACCAAAATCTTTAAGTGCTTCCAAAAGATTGGAAATTGATTCCTCAAGATTTGAAATAAAAACCAAACGATCATCTGCATAAAGAGAAATCTTATGTATGGTTCCATTCACAGAGATACCAAGAATATTTTTACCTTCACGTAGTGTTCTTGCAAAAGGCTCCAATGCAGATTAAACAATAAAGGGGTTAATGGACATTCCCTGTCTAGTGCCACGAGAAAGTGAGAGAAAAGAAGACCTGCAGTTATTAGTAATGACAAGCTCAAGGACGGCTTCCTGTCTGTGGTTAGAAGCCAAATGAATGATAAAATGGACTCGGCCTCACAATGTAACTCGACGTGACCCTGCACCATATGTCTATCTGCACTGCACATTCTCTGCAGCCATAATGCTTTGTTACAGTTATTGTTCTGTCGTATATCAGTTCAATGTACTGTTTGCAATGTATCCATCTGTGTGGATGGTACATCAGGCAAGATTTTCGCTGTAGCTCATTGCATGATGAGAATAAACAAATTCCCCATTTTAATTGTGTGAAATATTAGACAGACTGAGCTTCTGCTCTGGAACCTCAGAAGGAAACTTAACTGTTGTCATTTCTGTGGAATACAAATATATGGAAAAGGCTTGAAACTCACATTACAATCTGCGGTAACTGGGATCAGGTGACCGGTGGTGGGTCTCCCATATCAATATCAGAATCAGGTTTAATAGCACCGGCATATGTCATGAAATTCGTTGTCTTTGTGGTAGCAGTAGAATCTAATTCAGAACAATAGATTTTAACAATTGTGATTTGAAATAAGATATACATATTAAATAGTTAAATTATATAAATTGTACAAAAATAAAATTAAAAAATGTAATAAACTATTTTATTTGTGTGGACTATTTGAACTGATTGTTGACTTGGAAATTGTGGAGTGAAGCTTAACTAAACTGTACACATTTATGAGAAGCTCACAGGAATAGAAAGGCTAAATCTCACATAACTGGGTCAGACTCCCAGAAACATCGGCTGCACTTCAGCAGTAAAAACAGTGAATGAAACATGCTGAAAATATTGCAGGAGAACATATTGTCCACCACAACGACAGGACGTGACAGATATGGATCTCACTGCCTTGTCTGAACGGGGAAAATGAAGCTACACGTACACGTAGAGCAGAGACCCGCAGATGCTGCAGATCTGCGGAAAAACGTGAACAGGAAACGGGATCACGTGACAGTGGAGGGTCTCCCACCCCAGACAGTGTCCAGTTACCCACTACTCTGTGGAAAGAAGCAAACTTGCCGCTCACATCTCCTCTCATCTTAAATGTATAAGACATTTCAACCCCCAGGGAAAAATATATCGTCTGTCCACTCTATCTATTCCTCTCGGTAATCTTATAAACGTCCATCCAGTCTCACCCCAGTCTGCGCCGCTCTGGAGAAAACAACACAAGTTTATCAACCTCTCGTTATAGCTCATGCCCTCCAAATCTAGGCAGATTCCTGGTAAACCTCTTCTGCGCCCTCTCCAAAGCCCCGACATCGTTCCGAGAATGGGGGGCGACAGAACTGTATGAAACACTGCCAGATGTGGTCTAATCTAGTTTTATAAAACTGTGTTACGAACTGTAACGTTTTAGAAACGAACCAGCAGCAAATAGAGTTCACACTGGAGTCTGGTTTTGATGTTAAAACCACTCTCTTTATTAGTATCTACTTATAATATAGTAACTTAACGAAATAAAGGGAAGTAACAGCGTTAAAGTGTATATATGTGTAAATATAACTCCCCGACTATCGAACCTGAGGGAACAAAGCTTAGAGCCCTGACATGATAAAGTAGGAAAGTGCAGTAATACACGGAATAAATGATGGTAGAGAGATATTTGTAATCCAGGGTGAAACGTAGAGAAAAGGCGTTACATCAAAATAATCGCCGTCGAAGTTCTTATCCGCTGAATCCGTCCACATACGAGTTCTCAGCGAAAGTGACTGTCACAGGAATACCGTCTTCCAGGGGTACCACACAACATACCCAGGCCAGGGTTAACAAGATATTCCAAAATCCAGTCCTATGGATTATACTGACAGCCACACACATCATTCGTTGTGGTTCCGTGTCCCGATGATCAACCAACTCTTGTGGGCAGAGGAGATTTCCAAGCCTCAGCTGCGAGTAACTGAAGCGATCAGCTTTTCCAGTCTCTCTCTCTCTCTCTCTCTCTCTCTCTCTCTCTCTCTCTCTCTCTCTCTCTCTCTCTCTCCTCTCTCTCTCTCTCTCTCTCTCTCTCTCTCTCTCTCTCTCTCTCTCTCTCTCTCTCTCTCTCTCTTTATGGTTCAGTCCACAGTCAGCGCTGTCAGCCTGTGACTGACGTCATAGTCCCCGCCTCCTCACGCCGGTTCTCTTAAAGAAACAGTCACAGTACGACGCAGGCTCGTAACAGCTGCAACACAATCTTCCCGACTTTTGAACTCAATGCTTCAACTAATAAAGACAACCATGTCATTTGCCTTCTTAACCACCCGATCAATCTGTGCAGTCTTTCTCAGGGAGCGATGAACTTGGAGTCTAAGATCCCTCTGATCATCAACACTGTTCAGGGTTTGCATTTAACAGTGTACTGTCTCATACATTCGACCTACCGAGCTGCCAAGATGATCATCACTAATCAAATCTCACTGAGATTTCTCAGGTACTGTTGAATTTATTGCCAAGTGCACAAGTACGGGAAGGTGCAGGTACAGAGAAACACTGACTTGTGGCAGCATCACAGGCAAGTACATTCAGATAACACACGAACACAATTATACGATTCTCTGTCAGTCACAATCTATAAATATGTTTTATGTCATTAACAATATATAAATACATTGTGTCATGATCAACATTAAAATGTGCATTTTGTGTCAATAACAGACTTGGAAATGTTGAATTTGGTCCCTGTCTCCATTCCTCCTGAAATCCACAACCAGCTCCTTTGTTTTTGTCACAATGAGGGAGAGGTTGTTTTCTTGACACCACTGTGTCGGGGTGATGACTTCTTCTCTGTCGGCTGCCTCGTTATTATTTGAGATCAGGCCAGTCAGTGTAGTGTCGTCAGTAAATTTAATTAGCAGATTGGAGCTGTGGGTGGCGACACGTCATGGGAATACAGAGAGTAAAGGAGGGGTCTAAACAGACAACCCTGTGGGGTATGTGTGCTGAGGATCAGAGAGACAGAGGTGAGGAAGCCCACTCTTACCACCTGCCCGCGATCTGACAGGAAGTCCAGGATCCAGCTACACAAGGCAGGGTGAAAGCCGAGGTCTCTGAGCTTCTTGTCGATACTTCACGCCTTCGTATGGCTACTGCTCTGCCCATGACTGCAAGGAACTGCAGAGAACATCAGAGAAACAAGCCTCCCCTCCATGGACTCTTCCTACACTTCCCCTGCCTCGGAAAAGCAGGCCATGTACTAAAAGATCCTCACAACCTGGACATTCTTGATGCAAACCCGTTCCCCCATCGGGGAAGAGATACAAAAGCCTTAAAGCGCGAACCACCCGGCTCAAGGACGGTTTCCTGTCTGTGGTTAGAAACCAAATGAATGATAAAATGGACTCTTCCTCACAATGTAACTCGACGTGACCGTGCACCATATGTCTATCTGCACTGCACTTTCTCTGCAGCCATAATGCTTTGTCACAGAGATTGTTTTATTATTTTCGTTTTTCATTTTTAGAATCGTTCTTATTTGTACAAAATCTTCTACAGCTATAAAATGATACAAAACTTAATATGTATACAAGTAATAAAGCTGAAAAAACTGATCGTAAAATATAAAAATGGAAAAAAAAGGAAATAAAGAACCCCATCTAGTTAGGAAAAAAACCCACTAATTACAAAAAAGGGGGGAAAAAACCATTAGGAATCAACAACCCGGAAGGAAACCATATAGCATAATTCAAATTAAATGATAATATTTGGCAAAGAACCCCATCTTCTCTCAAAAGCGAATCGAGGATCAAAAAGTTCTACATCCTTTTTTTTCCACACTAAGACATAACATCACTTGAGATAACCATTCAGTTAATGTAGGGGAAGAAATATCTTTCCATTTTAAGAAAATAACCCTTCTTGTCAGTAGTGTATCAAATGCAATTAGCATGTTGATCTGAAGATGAAATACCCTGAATATGATGTGGAACTATTCCAAACAGAACAGTCAATCTATTAGGTTGTAAATTAATTTTCAGAGCTTTAGAAATTGCAGAAAATAAAGATTTCCAAAACAATTTTAATGAAGAACATGAACAGAACATATATGACAAAGTAGCTACTTCAGTTTTACATCTATCACAGTGTTTGTCTATACTAGGTAATATTTTAGATAGTCTATCCTTCGTTAAATAATAACGGTGAACAATTTTATGAACGATTTGGATGAAGGCATAGAAAATAACATCAGCAAATTTGCTGATGATACTAAGCTGGGTGGCAGTGTGACATATGATAAGAATATTAGGAGAATTCAGGGTGACTTGGATAGGCTGGGTGAGTGGGAAGATACTTGGCAGATGGCGTTTAATGTGAATAAGTGTGAGGTTATCCACTTTGGGAGTAAGAACAGGAAGGCAGATTATTATGTGAACGGTATAGAGTTGGGTAAGGGAGTAATACCAAGAGATCTCGGAATCCTTGTTCATCATTCACTGAAGGTGAATGAGCAAGTGCAGCAGGCAGTGGAGAAGGCTAATGGAATGTTGGCCTTTATTACAAAGGGAATTGAGTACAAGAGCAAGGAAATCCTCTTGCATTTGTACAGAGCCCTGGTGAGACCACACCTGGAGTATTGTGTACAGTTTTGGTCTCCAGGGTTAAGGAAGGACATCCTGGCTGCAGAGGAAGTGCAGCGTAGATTCACGAGGTTAATTCCTGTGATGTCTGGACTGTCTTACGCAGAGAGGTTAGAGAGACTGGGCTTGTACACGCTGGAATTAAGGAGATTGAGAGGGGATCTGATTGAAACATATAAGATTATTAAGGGATTGGACAAGATAGAGGCAGGAAATATGTTCCAGATGCTGGGAGAGTCCAGTACCAGAGGGCATGGTTTGAGAATAAGGGGTAGGTCATTTAGGACAGAGTTAAGGAAAAACTTCTTCTCCCAGAGAGTTGTGGGGGTCTGGAATGCACTGCCTCGGAAGGTAGTGGAGGCCGATTCTCTGGATGCTTTCAAGAAGGAGCTAGATAGGTATCTTATGGATAGGGGAATCAAGGGATATGGGGACAAGGCAGGAACCGGGTATTGATAAGGAATTGATCAGCCATGATCTCAAAATGGCGGTGCAGGCTCGAAAGGCCGAATGGTCTACTTCTGCACCTATTGTCTATTGTCTATTGTCTAAATTGAAATAAACAATGGTTGACACATACAGAAGAAGAATTTACATTTTTTCGAAACTCGAAGACAAACTTCATTAACAAAGGTCATATTAAGTTCTCTCTCCCAATCTTGTTTAATCTTTAGTGACAGGTTCTCTTTTTGTAACAAAAATAAATTATAAATTCTGCTAATGGAAACTTACACTAAGGGATTCAATTTCAAAATGGTATCCAACAAATCAGATTCTTGTAAATATGGAAACTTAGGTAAACATTGTTGTAAAAAAAACGTTTCACCTGAACATATTGCAAAAAATGTTTATGAGCGAGAGAAAATGTGTTAATTAACTCTTCAAAGGTCATCAAGCGACCATTACAAAATAAATCTGTAAAAGAATGGATCCCTTTATTTTTCCATAGGAGAATAATAGAGTCAGTTGTTAAAAGATTAAATGAAAAGTTTCGATGCAAAAAACTAGACAACTTAAATTGTTTAAAATTTTAAAAATTTACGGATCTGAACCCAAATCCGTAGTGATTGTTTAATAACCGGGTATAGATTTAAATTTGGAATTTTACAGAGCTGTAAATGTAATGGAGCTCCTAAAATTGAAGTTAAATAAAATTGTTTAACAGCTTTTAATTCCAAATCAACGCATAATGATTTTTGGTTCATATAACCAAAAACATAATTGTCTAATTTTCACAGCTCAATAATACAGTCTTAAATTAGGAAGTGCAAGTTCACCATCTTTTTTAGATTTTTCTAAGTGATACTTATTAAATCTTGGACTCTTATTGTTCCAAATAAAGGAAGAAATAAGTGAGTCAATTTGATCGAAAAATGTTTTAGTTAAAAAGATAGGTATATTTTGGAAAATATATAAAAAATCTAGGTAAAATCATCATTTTCACAGCACGAACACGACCTATTAAAGAAAAAGTCAGTGGATAGCATCTAGAAAATAGTTATTTCCTGGCGTCCATTAAAGGAACTATATTCGCTTTATAGAGATCTTTACAGTTTTGTTAGTAATTATAATACCTAAATATCTAAATGTATTAACAATTCTAAAATGAATATCATTATATATACTAACAGGGACCTTTAATGGAAACAATTCACTTTTATTCAAGTTAAGTTTATATCCTGAAAATTTAGCGAAATCTTTGTTTCCAAAAGATTAGGAATTGATTCCTCAAGATCTGAAATAAAAACCAAAAGATCATCTGCATAAAGAGAAATCTTATGTATGGTTCCATTCATAGAGATACCAAGAATGTTTTTAGCTTCACGTAGTGTTATAGCTAAAGGCTCCAATACAAGATTAAATAATAAGGGGCTTAATTTACATCCCCGTCTAGTGCCACGGGAAAGTGAGAAAAAAAGAAGAGCTGCAGTTATTAGTAATGACAAGCTCAAGGACGGCTTCCTGTCTGTGTTTATAAGCCAAATGAATGATTAAATGGTCTCGGCCTCACAATGTAACTCGACGTGACCCTGCACCATATGTCTATCTGCACTGCACTTTCTCTGCAGCCATAATGCTTTGTTACAGTTATTGTTCTGTCGTATATCAGCTCAATGTACTGTTGAAATGTATCGATCTGTGCGGATGGTACGTCAGGCAAGATTTTCACTGTAGCTCAGTACGTTATGAGAATAAACAAATTTTCCCTTTTAATTACGTGGAAATATTAGACAGACTGATCTTCTGCTCTGGAACCGCAGAAGGAAACTGAACTGTTGTCATTTCTGTGGAAAGCTAATATATGGAAAAGGCTTCAATCTCACATTACTATCTGCGGTAACAGGGATCAGGTGACCGGTGTGAGTCTCCCATATCAATATCAGAATCAGGTTTAATAGCACCGGCATATGCCATGAAATTCGTTGTCTCTGCGGCAGCAGTAGAACCTAATTCATAACAATAGATTTTAACAATTGTGACTTAAAATAAGAATATACATTTTAAGTAGTTAAATTACATAAATAGTACAAAAATATATTTTTTTAATGTAATAAACTATTTTAATTGTGTGGAACTATTTGACTGACCGGGTTGTTGCTTTGGAAGTAGTGGAGTGAAGCTTAACTGAACTGTGCACATTTATGAGAAGCTCAGAGAAATACAAATGGCTAAATTCTCACATAAATGGGTCAGACACCCAGAAACATCGGCAGCACGTCAGCAGGTAAAAACAGTGGAATGAAACATGCAGAAAGTATTGCAGAAAAAAAACATATTGTCCACCACAACGAGAGGACGTGACAGATCCGGATCTCACTGCCTTGTCTGAACGGGGAAAGATGAAGCTACACGTACACGTAGAGCAGTGACCCGCACATGCTGCAGATCTGCTGAAAAATGTGAACAGGAAACGGGATCAGCTGACCGGTTTGGTCTCCCACCCCAGGCAGTGACTACTCTGTGGAAAGAAGCAAACTTCCCGCTCACATCTCCTCTCGCCTTAAATGTATTAGACATTTCAACCCCCAGGGAAAATATATCGTCTGTCCACTCTATCTATTCCTCTCGTAATCTTATAAACGTCCATCCAGTCTCGCCCCAGTCTGCGCCGCTCTGGAGAAAACAACACAAGTTTGTCCAGCCTCTCGTTATAGCTCATGCCCTCTAATCCAGGCAGTGTCCTGGTAAACCTCTTCTGCGCCCTCTCCAAAGCCTCGACATCCCTCCGAGAATGGGGGTGACCAGAACTGCATGAAACACTCCAGATGTGGTCTAACTAGTTTTATAAAACTGTGTTACGAACTGTGACGTTTTAGAAACGAACCAGCAGCAATAGAGTTCACACTGGAGTCTGGTTTTGATGTTGAAGTCACCTTCTTTATCAGTATCTATTTATAATATAGTAACTTAACGAAATAAAGGAAAGTTAGCAGTATTATGTGTTTATGTGTGTAAATATAATTCCCAGACTATCGAGCGTGAGGGAACAAAGCTTAGAGTCTTGAGATGGTAAAGTAGGAAAGTTCAGTAATCCACGGAATGAATGATGGGAGAGAGATATTTGTAATACAGGGTGAAAAGGCCGTTACTTCAAAATAACCATCGACGAAGTCCTTATCCGTTGAATCCGTCCACATACGAGTTATCAGCAAAAGTGACCTGTCACAGGAATACCGTCTTCCATGGGTTACAACACAACATACCCAGGCAAGGATTAACACAAGATATTACACAATCCACTCCTATGGGTTATACGAAGTGACAGCCACACACATTCGTTGTGGTTCCGTGTACCGATGATCAACCCACTCTTGTGGGCATAGGAGAATTCCAAGCCTCAGCTGCGACTAACTGAAGCTATCAACTTTTCCAGTCTCTCTCTCTCTCTTTAGACTGGCTGACTGCCTGTCTGCAGATCGCTCTCTCTCTCTTATGGTTCAGTCCACAGTCAGCGCTGTCAGCCTGTGACTGACGTCATAGCCCCGCCTCCTCACGCCGGCGCTCTTAAAGAAACAGTCACAGTACGACCGCAGGCTCGTAACAGCCGCAACACAACTTCCCGACTTTTGAACTCAATGCTTCAACTAATAAAGACAACCATGCCATTTGCCTTCTTAATCACCCGATCAATCTGTGCGGTCTCTTTCAGGGAGCGATGAACTTGGAGTCTAAGATCCCTCTGATCATCGACACTGTTCAAGGTTTTGCATTTAACAGTGTACTGTCTCATACATTCGACCTACCGAGCTGCCAAGATGATCATCATTAATCAAATCTCACTGAGATTTCTCAGGTCCTGTTGAATTTATTGCCAAGTGCACAATTACGGGAAGGTATAGGAACAGAGAAACACTGACTTGTGGCAGTATCACAGGCAAGTACATTCAGATAACACACGGAACATACGATTCTCTGTCAGTAACAATCTGTAAATATGTTTTATGTCATTAACGATATGAAGAATACATTTTGTCATGATCAATATTAAAATGTGCATTTTGTGTCAATAACAGACTTGGAAATGTTGAATTTGGTCCCTGTCTCCATTCCTCCTGAAATCCACAACCAGCTCCTTTGTTTTTGTCACAATGAGGGAGAGGTTGTTTTCTTGACACCACTGTGTCGGGGTGATGACTTCTTCTCTGTCGGCTGCCTCGTTATTGTTTGGGATTCGGCCGATCAATGTAGTGCCGTCAGCAAATCTTATTAGCAGATTGGAACCCGCCACTGCAGCCCCACAGTGCACTATGTACTGATTGCAAAGTTACGAAATTGCCTGTGAATAGCCTCCCCCAACTCCACTCTTTCTGCGTCACCAGCAGACTGGGACATCTCACATCTCGCTACCTCCGCCAGGACATTAAACTGTGAACAACTGTGGTCAGGGACTGATCTCTGGGGCACTCCAAATGCTCCCTCCTTCCAGTCTGAAAACGACCCACTCATCCAGACACACACCACCGGCAGTTTATCGATCTCCAACGAAAAAGCCTAATCACCTACTCCTGAGGGTCAATACCATTGCTGACTCTGAGTTTACCACCGTCAAATGCCGGGAGGGACATAATAATCAGAAAGTCTCTAGTCACAGCCGTGTAAATAAAATGTGATCTCAGTGGGTGTGTGGCGCATGCTCAGAATGGGAAGGAGACAGACAAACTGAGCCAAGTCACAGACTGATGAAGGGGAGGAATAATCCATTTTGATACAGAGAGGGAAGCGGAGAGTTTGATATTGTGCATGATGCCGGAACTGTGGCCAGTTAGAAGATGAAATCTTGTTCCTCTAAATTGTTTTGAGATGTGACAGTCTTTTAATCAGAAGGCACCATGGAGACTAAAATTATTTCAGTTGAAATGTTGTCCTTCACCCACTGACTTGCTTTGTAAACGTTTAGCAATGTAGGAAAGTCAAAGGATTTGTGTATGGGAATCACAAACACAACAGCACGTTAGTTCCGCTGTATCTGTCAGTTCACCAGCGCTTGAATGCCGCCGATCCTTGAATGTGGAGGCGGAGATGTTGGAGAAGACAGCGCCTCACTCGCTGCAAGGAGAGCTCGAACACGTGACCATGTCCGTGATCTGATTGGATACACTGTCATGACCTTATAGCAGTGTGACATCATTCACTGGCTCTCATTTTGGAAGGGATTCAGTCGGCCATCGCAGATACACCAACAGCTTCGCACTGGGAAGCGGCGTCCACCTTGTGATGCTCCGGTGAGTTCACAATAAATAGAGGCCACATTTCTGTCCGGAGTGAGCAAAGAGTTTTACTCAATCATCCCAGCTGCTGCAACACCAGCAACTTCACATCAGGGAGGAAGTTCAAATCAGCTCCGTGTTAAATGTTTCACCATCACGGTGACTGAAGGCAGCTGCAGGTTCATGAGGGACTGTTACTGTCAGATTCTGCAGTTCTTGCGGCTGCGCATCGCACCCAGGACTGAACCCTGGTCACTGAGCATTGGAGGAGTCTGTTCTGCTGATGTTAGCCTTAAACTAGACTGGTGTTTAATATTGTGGATCTGTGAAAGATAAATCAGTCTGTATCAAATCCCGTGTGTCAGGTACTTACAGTCTCTACCACACTCACGATGCAAACTAGAGAGGCCACTCGGCCCATCTGGTCCCTGCCCATATTTCTGTTCCATATCAGTATATCAAAATCTACCCCTGCCGTTCCCCTCTCACTCTCCCTGAGATGACAGGTTGCAACTAGTCACCACTCCGTGGGATAGGAGATTTCTCTTGAATTTCATAGAATCATAGAAATCTACAACACATTACAGACCCTTTGGCCCACAATGTTGTGCCGACCATGTAACTTCCTCAAGAAAATGCCAAGAATTACCCTACCGCATCGCCCCCTATTTTCCTAAGCTCCATGTACCTATCTAAGAGTCTCTTAAAAGACTCTATTGTATCCGCCTCCACCACCGTCGCTGGCAGTGCATTCCACACACACACCACACTTTGCTTAAAAAACTTGGCTCTGACATCTCCTCTGTACCTACTTCCAGGCAGCTTAAACCTATTCCCCCTCGTGTTAGACATTTCAGCCCTGGGGAAAAGCCTCTGGCTATCCACACGACCAATGCCTCTCATCATCTTATACACCTGCATGAATTCCCTGCATGATTTTCTCCAGGCTGAATAAGACGATGAGCTCACTGTGGTTGTGACGTTCTTCAGGGCTCTGGACGAAGTTGGTTAAATTCCTTCTTCCCCGCTCTTTTCAACGTTTTGGTTCATTTTCACCAATTTTAAAGGACTGTGCCTCAGACAGCTGGGTTGTTGCAATTGTTACGTACCAGCAGCAACAGATCACTAACGGAGTCTGGTTTCGATGTTAAAACCACTCTCTTCATTAGTATCTACTACAAATATAAAAGATTAAACAAAATAAACAGAAGTTAACAGTATTATGCCTATATATATCTCCCAAACTATCAAGCTCGGGAAACAATGCTTAAAGTCTTCAGATGGTAAAGTAGAAAAGTTCAGTAATCCACGGAATAAGTGAGAGAGAGCGGAGAGATTTGTAAATCCACAGGGACATGTAGAGAGAAGGCAATTACGAAGAATTCCACACACATTCCACGCTGGGTAAACGAAATAACAGTTGCCGAAGATCTTATCCGTCGATTCGTTCCGAAATCCACTTAGAAATATCACCAGGTGACAGTCACAGGAATATCGTCTTCAAGTGGTTACCACAGAACACCCCGATTCCAGGTAAGGGCCAACAAAAGTGATACCACAGGATACTCCAGCAAATCCACACATATGGATGATACGAAGTGACAGTCACACATCCGTTGTGCACTGCGTGCCGATGATCAACCTAATCTTTTGGGCATAGCAGTGACAAGCTGAAGTCTCTCTCTCTCTCTCTCTCTTCCTCTCCCTCTCCCTCCCCTCCCTCTCTCCGCCCTCTGTCTCTGCTGCAGCGCGTGTGTGACGTCACAGCCCCGCCTCCCTCAGGCACTTAAAGCGACACTCACAGTAAACGAATCTGCGATCTCGCAACACAATGCACCTCTAAATTCTGACAGCAGACTAGCGAGTGAAACTTCGGTGTTGCAGAATCAGAAACCAAAGTGTGGCCAGCCTGAGTCAGGGCTTTGGGGCTCCAGAGAGAGAATGGTCTAGAGTTTTCGAGGTGGAAGAGGAAGAGGAAACAGACCAGCAGGATATGGCTACAAAAGGAAGATCAGAAAAATTTGGAAACTGGTTGACCCAAAAAAAAAGATGGTTAGTTTCTGGAAAATACTGGTGGTAATCAAAAGATCAGGCAACAATTGTGGAGAGGAATAAATAAACAACTTTTAGACCGAGCCTCTTCAGCATACCTAGACTGTGTACTCCGCTGCTTAGTTGCTGCCTGAGCTGCAGAGCTCCTCCAGCATTTTGTGTGTGAGCGTCTCTGTATGTCCAGCAACTGCAGAATCTCCTGTTTTATATCTGCATTTTACTTTGGCATTAGATACACGTTGATATTGAGTACATTGTTTACGTGAGCCGCTTTCTGCGTTAAAAGAGCTGCAGATTTTTTCTATACACCCGAAAAAAAATGAGATATGGACATTGAACCGGTGCTTCAAGAAATGTTTAATGGCACCGTTATTACCCACAAGGCGCGGCGGTAATAATTTTTGTCAGGCACTGAAGCACTGATGAACTGCGCAGGCGTCAGGCTGATGACGTCCCCGAGTATTACGCATGCGTGCAGAACACAGCAGGCTTTGAAAATGTCGGTTGCAGGTAAGAGCGATTCTCTGTGTTTTTATCTTAAACTCCGACTTCGGGATGATTCCTGTGAATTTCTGACACCGTGGCCAGCAATCCCGGGACAGTCCTGCCCTCTTCCCTCTCTCTCAGCCCCACGATCCGTACACGGACCCCGGGGAGCTTCCGGTTGATCAGGGAATGGGAACCGATGGATCTCTCAGACAGAGCTGAGCTCCAGCTATCTAAATGCAAGGATTAGGAACTCGGAGAAAGGGAACAAAACCCATCTGTGGACACTTTCTGGAGGTCCAAGATACGTATGTTCCACGACCGCTGGGCTAAGTGTGTAAATGTAGGAGGGGACTATGTCGAAAAATAGATGTGCTAGATTTTCTAAAATTGACTCCTTCTACCTTAGGCCACAAACTTATCTATCATCCCTTTTATATAGGGAAAAGCAGTATAACATTAGATGATCATCACCATAAGATGGAAGTTTAAATCTTAGCCTTTGTTTTAAATTAGCACTTAGTCTTTCCTGTGATTAGAAAATAGGAATCTTGGCTAAATTACCAGACATAAAGTATGGTGTGGTACAGTGCTAGCGTTGTAGATTAGCAAGGATTCTACTTTGGGTTGGACTTCCAGAGCACACTTACTGGATATCCACAGGACAGTATTGTTGAAGACTAAGACAGTACTTTCAAATAGAATTGGAAAGGAAATGAGAGCTTTTACCACCTGGTCATTTGCCACCTCTTCTTGTGATTCTGCTCCTAAATGTGAAGACATGGAGAAGTGAGTTTAAAATTATGCCATCGAACTGGTTGTAAGAATGGACCACACCTATTGGTCCTCATTTGCTTTATTCAGAGCCTTGTCAATAGCATGAATAACTGCATAAACATTTCATTAGAATGGGGTGGATTAAACTGAATATATAGGATCTTTAAATTATACCCCTTCCCACTTATTATTTTCGCTGGAAAATAGATTTCGAAATTCTAAGTAATCCTGACTAAAGTGTAATATGGTTTTAAGAAAAGCTCAAGGTCAAATAAGTGTGAGACATTTGTAGAGCATTTTATAGGAAGGGACATTAAAGACATTCATCATTCATGCTGATTTTTCTCCCAGCACTGCCGCAAATACACAAACCACCCCACCTCCCTTCAGATCTACTCCGTGCTGTGCCTGATGAACCAGCCAAGATTAGCAGTTCACCATCTGTGGGAAAAATTGAGTGCAAATACCTAATAAGTTTGGGATGTGTATATTCATCTCCCAATTTATGATGTAGGAGCATTGATATTATGCTGCTTTGTGTGTAAAATATACAATCCTCTTTGTTCAAATCTTTATTAGCTAGTGAACTTACAAGTTTGCTACAGGGAGTTAAGCAATTTAATTTTAAACAATAGCATGAATTGATAAATGTTACCAATTTTAAATAGCAAAAAGTTTATAGTATTTTTTTTCCTGGGAAAAAATAAAAGGGGGAAAAAGACTTTGGGTCCGAAGTTTGAATAGTGTTATGATGTGACTGCATTTTTCAAAAGAAAAGAACAAAAATTGTAGTTATCCAAATGCAGAAAGGTTAATCCTACATTAAATGTGAATTGCAATTAAGAGATCCAAGATAATGTGTATTTAATAAAATAATTTAAATCAGATTATTGCTTTAAATCTACATTATACATTCAAGAATGCATTTTAGGTAGCTCAACACCTCATGCAGGTCAGTCAGGTATCTCCGCTCCCTTTAAACTTGCAAATTTCTGTTTCCCAGATGCCTTTGAAACTTACTTTGACCTTATTTTCTGAGCTTCTTTTAAACCTGCAGGTTATGTGAAACACATCATTCTGTACTGTGATGTCTAAAAACAGTGATTTGGAACTGAGGTATGATGTATTAATATGAGAACATCTAATAATACAGAAAATCTGCTAGTCCGACACCCAAGACCCAATCATGGCAGGTTAACTAAATTTTCCTGTGGTTAGTCACAGGTTTGGAGGGCTGTCGCCTGAAAGTAATGATCATTAATCACCATCAATGTTACATAGTTCACACTAAAAATAAAAGCACAAGGGAGAAATCGGCCTCTGCAGCACCTTTTTTTTTAGAGCGCTCAGTGGTTCATTTGAAATCAGGTCCAGAATTTACCTGCACTTCTGATGGGAAATCTGTTGGATGTGTTTCTGACAAACATACACCCAAAAAATGTTATGAGTCAATGCACCGTGGATTGAACGCCATTGTATTTATGTACAATATTGTATTTATGTACAATACTGTGTGTATTGTGGTGATGCAAGAGTTGCTGGAGAATTTTCAAGTGGGAAGAAGTGGAGTGATATTTGGAAATCTGAAATTTAAAGCATCATTTAGGAAGAAGATCACAAATAGGTGGTTTGCCAAAGCTGTGGCGAGTAAATCCTTCATTAACCTGTTACATAGGTTGTATGAGAGTGCAGATGAACTCAATCAAGCCCAGAGCAGATTAACGTTCTTACTGACAGTGATTTGCTCGCTGTTGAAATGAATACCTCTCTATATAAAATTCAGTTTGCACATGTTGTTGTCACTGGGTAAAAATTGTACAGCACAAGATTTTTGCACACACTGGTCATTACAAGTTAGAGGGGACACTGGTGGGAAGGCGGGGAGACCTCCAGTGTCCCTGATGCCCTCACCTAGAAGGTATATATCAAGCTGCTCTTTAAGGAGTTGGAGCTGGAAATGGATGAATTCCGCATCATCCAAGCGTCTGAGGGTGTGATAGGTATGACGTGCAGAGAGTTGAGTTACACCCAAGGTGTAGGACATAGGAAACTGGGTGAGAGTCAGGAAGGAGAATGAGGTTAAATAGCCATCACAGAGTACTCTTGTTGCTATCCCACACAACAACAGGTGGACACTTTACAAATTGTTGGGGGGGATTACCTGGCAGAGGAAAGTCAAAGGGGGTGATAGGGGATTTGTTAGTTAGGGGAACAGAACTAGAAATCCTCGTGGCAAGGCTTGCTAGTGCTCCCCTGTGGGGTGGGTGGTTAAACTAAAGTTGCAGGGAGGATTGGAGCCAGAATGACAGAACAGATAGTGGAGAGGGTGAATTGAATTGAATTGACTTTATTACATACATCCTTCATATACATGAGTTGTAGAAATCTTTATGTTACATCTCTGTCTAAATGTGCAATGTGAAATTTATAATAGTTTATAATAAATAGTATGTACAACAGGACAGTCAGGATAAATAAAAGTACAATTGTATCAGCATGAATTAATCAATCAGAGGGCCTGGTGGAAGAAGCTGTCCCTGGGCCTGTTGGTCCGGGCTTTCAGGCTGTGGTACCGTTTCCCAGATGGTAGCAGCTGGAACAGTTTGTGGTTGGGGTGACTCTGGTCCCCAATGATCCTTTTTACACAGTGGCCCTTTTTACACACCTGTTTTTGTCAATGTCCTAAATAGTGAGAAGTTCACATCTACATATGCGCTGGGCTGTCCGCTCCACTCTCTGTAGAGTCCTGCAACTGAGTGAAATACAGCACCCATACCAGACAGTGATGCAGCCAGTCAGGATGCTCTCAATTGTGCCCCTGTAGAAAGTTGTTAGTATTTGGGGCCCCATCCCAAACTTCCTGAACCGCCTGCGGTGAAAGTGGCACTTTTGTGCCTTTTTCACCACACAGCCAGTATGTACAGACCAGGTGAGATCCTTGGTGTTGTGTATGCCAGGGAACATAAAGCTGTTCACCCTCTCAACCCCAGATCCTGGGTCAGCCTGTCTCCATTTCTCCTGTAGTCCACAGCCAGCTCCTTTCTTTCAGTGACATTGAGGGCAAGGTTGTTTTTTTGACACCAAACAGATGTTGTTCAGACCTCAGGGCATGAAGTTATGATATTGTAGCCATTACTTGGACTTGTCCTTAGCCCAACAGTCTGAGGGATTTCAAGGAACAAATCTGTAGAGAGATTGCGGACTATGCCAAGAAACAAAGGTTGATAAAGTGAGTGATTTTAACTTTCCATTTATTGACTGGACTCCTAGGCTGTAAAAGGACTAGATGGGGTAGAGCTTATCAAATCTACCTTAATTAGTACGTAAAATCCCCGATGTAGAAGTGTGCAATAAGCTATTGGGAAGTGATCTAGGGCTAGTGACAGAAATTAGTGTATGGGAACACTTTGTATCTACTGATCATGAGATTCCAAGTAAATACAGAAAAACAGAGGCCTGGACCTCTCTTGAGATTCTAAATTGGAGAAAGGCCAATTTTTATGATATTTGCAAGGATTTGACAAGCGTTAATTGGGACAGGATGTTTTTTAACAAAGGAGTACTTGGTAAGTGGGAGTTCTTCAGAAGTGAAATTTTAAGGCTGTACAGTTTGTATGTGTCTGACAAAATAAAAGTTGAATGGTAACTCTTGCAGGGAATCTTGGTTTTCAAGAGATATTGAGGCCCTGGATATCTCGTTCCTCTAAAACTGTTGGGTGCAACCAAAACTCATTAATGACAACCATTTCATAATTCCACTCCCGAACTCATCTGACTTTCCTTTAGTTGTTTTCTGTTGGATTCTAAAAGCTTCCGAATGGTCTTTTGCTCTTTTGTTTGCCCTCTCCTCTGATTTTATGTTGGTTTTGGATTCTCATTTAACCCACGGTTGTGCCCTGCTGCCTTTCCAATGCTTCCACGTCTTTGGGATGTAGCGATCGCTCAGCTCTCGAATTGCTCCCAGAAACTCCAGCCATTGCTGCTCCGTTGTCACTCCTACCTTTTCCCTTCCAAACAAGTTTGGCCAGCTTCTCTGTCACAGAAACATGGAGAAGTTCAGTGGAGAAACAGGCTATTTGGCCCATTTAGTCAATGCCACAAAAACATTTAAGCTCTCTAATGCAACTACCTGCACCAGGATCATCACCCTCCATACCCCTACCATCCAGGTACCTGTCAAACTTCTCTTAATGGTGAAATCGAGCTCATATTCACCACTAGTGCTGACATCTCATTCTACACTCTCACGACCATTTCAGCAAAGAGCTTTTCCACATGTTCCTGTTAAATTTTCACCTTCCCCACTTACCCATGACTCTGGTTGTCGTCCCACCCAACCTCCGTGGAAAAAGCTGCTTGCATTTACCCTATCTATACCCTCATAATTTTGTTTACTTCTAACAAATCCTCAAAGCAATGTATAATTTCCTTGTTTATGTTCAGAGCCTTTTTTAGGTGTATAAGATGATGAGGGGCATTGAGTGTGTGGATAGCCAGAGGATTTTTTCCCAGCGTTAACATGGCTAACAGGAGGGGGCAGAGTTGTAAGGTGCTTGGAAATATATGCCGAGGGGATGTCAGGGGTAGGTTTTTTACACAGAGAGTGTTGGATGTGTCAAATGCACTGTTGTCGAGGCAGATACAACAGGGACTTTTAACACTCTCTTAGATAGTTACATGGAGCTCAGAAAAATAGAGGGCTATGCGCTAGGGAAACTCCAGGCAGTTTCAAGAGTAAGTTACATAGTCGGCACAGCACTGTGGGCCAATGGGTCTGTAATGTGCTATAGATTTCTATGATTCTATGAAATTCAAGGGAAATCTCCAAACCCACGGAGTGGTGACTAGTAGTGAATAGTGGGAAAGTTACTGGAACGTATGTGCAGGAACCGGATATATAAGTATTTGGATAGATATGGACTGATTAAGGATAGACAGCATGACTTTGTGCATGGTAGGTCATGTCTAACCAGTCTCACAGAGTCTCTCGAGGAAGTTATCAGGGAAGTGGATGAAGACAAGCCAGTGGATGTTGTCTACATGGACTTTAGCAAGGCACTTGACATAGTCTCATATGGGAGGTTGGTCAAGAGGGTTCAGTCACTCAGCATTCAAGATGAGATAGTAAATTGGATGAGACACTGTCTTTGGGAGAAGCCAGAGTGTGGTGGCAGATGGTTGCCTCTCTGACTGGAACCTGTGTCTAGTGGTGTGCCACAGGGATCAGTGCTGGTTCTGTTGTTGTTTGTCATCTATATCAGTAATCTGGATGATAGTGTGGTTAACTGGATTAGCAGATTCATGACCACCAAGACTGGTGGTGTAGTGGACAGTGAGGAAGACTATCATGGCTTGCAGTGTGATCTGGACCCACTGGGAAAATGGTTTGAGAAATGGAAAATGGAATTTAATGCAGTCCAGTGTGAGTTGTTGCACTTTGGTATGACCTACCAAGGGAGGTCTTTCACAGTGACTGGTCGGGCATGGAGGAGTGTTGTAGAAGAAAGGGACCTGGGAATACAAGTCCTTAATTCACTGAAAGTGGTATCACAGTTAGATAGTGATGGAAAAAAAAGATTTTAGCCCATTGGCTTTCATGAACCAAATACTGACAATAGATGGATATTATGTTGACTTGTAAAAGAGGCCTAATTTGGAGTATTGTGTGATGCTTTGGTCACCTACCTACAGGAAAGATTTAAAAGAGATTCAGAGATTTCAGAGAAAATTCACAATGATGTTGCCAAGTTTGGAGGACTTGGGTTATAAGGAAAGATTGAACAGGTCGGGACTTTATTCCTTGGAATGTAGCAGATTGAGGGGAGATTTGATTGTGATAGAGCGGCATAGATAGTGTAAATGCAAGCTGGCTTTCTCCACTGAGATAGATAGATAGATACTTTATTCATCCCCATGGGGAAATTCAACCTTTTTTCCAATGTCCCATACACTTGTTGTAGCAAAAACTAATTACATACAATACTTAACTCAGTAAAAATATGATATGCATCTAAATCACTATCTCAAAAAGCATTAATAATAGCTTTTAAAAAGTTCTTAAGTCCTGGCGGTTGAATTGTAAAGCCTAATGGCATTGGGGAGTATTGACCTCTTCATCCTGTCTGAGGAGCATTGCATCGATAGTAACCTGTCGCTGAAACTGCTTCTCTGTCTCTGGATGGTGCTATGTAGAGGATGTTCAGGGTTTTCCATAATTGACCATAGACTACTCAGCGCCCTTCGTTCAGCTACCGATGTTAAACTCTCCAGTAATTTGCCCACGACAGAGCCCGCCTCTGTGGGTGGGACTTCAACCAGTGGCCAGGGGTTAAGGGTGAAAGGTGAAATCTTAAGGGGAACATGAGGGGAAACTTCTTCACACAGACGGTTATCCGGCTGTGGAATGAGCAGCCATCCCGAGTGGTACATGCGAGCTCGATTTCAACATTTAAGAGGCTCGTGTAGGTACCTGGATGGTAGGGGTGTGGGAGTGGCAGTTTAAATAGTTCAGCACAAGACTAGATGACCCAAAGGACCTGTTTCTGTGTTGTACTTTTCTACAAGAACCTGAAATATTACAAAAATTCACTCTAACCCCTTTTAACAGCTGTGCGGACCAACCATTCATTTCAGCAGGAATTTTTTTATATGGTGTTAAAACTGTAGCACTTTCAGTTAATAATACATAAAAGAAAATCCCAGATGCACATCCACAAAGACAATTTGCGTGAGACTGTTTCAGTTACTGTGGGGTCAGGCACCCATGCAGCTCAGCAGGAACAGGGAATAATACCAATGGAGAGAGTCAAACTGAGCTAAGGCACAGATTGGAGATGGCAGAAATGCCCCATTCTTATAGAGACAGGAAGAGCATCAGAGAATTGATGGTCATTCCAGATACCAGCACTCTGCCCAGTCAGGAGATGATTTCTCTGTCCAACTTGGGTTTAACCTCACTGTAACAGTGTGATACCAAATCAAACCTTGGCAACTCAAGTGATCTCATTTGAAATGTTGTCCTACACCCATTGATAGATTTTGTAAATCTTTTACAGGTTAAAAACGAGAAGGAATTTGTCTCCAGGAATCTCAAACACGACACGCCAGTTTTGTTGTCTCTGTCTAGATATTTAAGAAGTGGAGCAAGAGATTCAATCGACCATTCTTCCTGCTCAGACTGTGGAGAGGGATTCAATTGGTCATTTGACCAAATAGCAAGCCTGTAATTTTACACAGGAGAAAGGCTGTTCACCTGCTCAGACAGTGGGAATGGATTCACTCGGTTATCACGATTGAAGGTACATCAGCAAGTTCACACTGGGCAAGGCCATTCATCTGTTCTGTGTGTGAGAAGGGGTTCAGTCGGTCTTCCCACCTGTGGACACACCAGTCAGATCACACCACACCAGGCAGAGGCTGGTCATCTGCTGAATTTCTGGGAAAGGATTCACTCAGTCATCTGACCTAATGGCTCACCAGCGAGTTCACACTGGGGAGAGGCCATTCATCTGCTCAGACTGTGGGAAAGGATTCACTCGGTTATCCCACCTACAGAGACATCAGCGAGTTCACACTGGGGAGAAGCCGTTCATCTGCTCAGAATGTGGGAAGGGATTCACTCAGTCATCCCAACTACAGAGTCATCAGCGAGTTCACACTGGGGAGAAGCCATTCACCTGCTCAGTCTGTGGGAAGGGATTCACTGAGTCATCCCAACTACAGAGTCATCAGCGACTTCACACTGGGGAGAAGCCGTTCACCTGTTCAGAATGTGGGAAGAGATTTACTCAGTCATCCCAACTACAGAGTCATCAGCGAGTTCACACTGGGGAGAGGCCGTTCACCTGCTCAGTCTGTGGGGAGAGATTCACTCGGTTATCCCACCTACAGAGACATCAGCGAGCTCACACTGGGGAGAAGCCGTTCATCTGCTCAGAATGTGGGAAGAGATTCACTGAGTCATGCCAACTACTGAGTCATCAGCGAGTTCACACTGGGGAGAAGCCATTTACCTGTTCAGAATGTGGGAAGAGATTCACTGATCCATCCACCCTACAGAGACACCAGCGAGTTCCCACTGGGGAGAAGCCATTCATCTGTTCAGAATGTGGGAAGAGATTTACTCAGTCATTCCACCTACAGAGACATCAGCGAGTTCACAATGGGGAGAAGCCATTCACCTGTTCAGAATGTGGGAAGAGATTTACTCAGTCATCCCACCTACAGAGTCATCAGCGAGTTCACACTGGAGAGAGGCCGTTCACCTGCTCAGAATGTGGGAAGAGATTCACTCGCTCTTTCACACTACAGAGTCATCAACAAATTCACACTGGGAAGAAGCTGTTCACCTGCTCAGAATGTGGGAAGAGATTCACTCAATCTTCCACCCTACTGAGAGATGAGCGTGTTCACACCGGTGAGAAGCCGTTCAATTGCACAGAATGTGGGAAACGGTTCACTCTGTCATCCCACCTTCTGGAACACCAGCGAGTTCACACTGGAGAGAGGCCATTCATCTGCTCAGAATGTGGGAAGAGATTCACTCGCTCTTCCACACTACAGAGACATCAGCGAGTGCACACTGGAGAGGAGCCATTTACCTGCTGAGAATGCGGGAAAGGATTCACTCAGTCATCCCAACTACTGGCACACCAGTCAGCTGTTATGAATCCCTAGGTTTTGTTTGCTGTGGACTGTCATTTTAAGAGAGAGAGATTAAGAAGGTGAATCAGTCTGACTTGTAGCTTGATTACATCACTCCCAGCTTGTTTAGTTTTGACTGAGGACACAGACAGTCAGAGTCAGACGGAGATGAATGAGGAAAAATGGAAGGATCGAAACAAGGGAAATAGGTGCCAAGGGTCACTGTTTGGAATTTTCCTATGCCCACAAGTGTGGGTTAATTATCGATTCAGCGTACATCGAATGTGTCGTTGTCACCTCGTTTAATCGATAGGAGTGGATCTGATTTGGGGTATCCTATGAAGACCACTGATGTGTTAACCCTTGCCTGGGTGTGGTGTGGTAATTCATTTGAAGACGATACGCCTTGTGACAAGTCACTTTGGGTGATAATTAGTATGTGGATTTGGAAGGATGACAGATAAAATCTAAGTGACTGTTCTCTTGTTTTACCACCATGGAACCTGTGGAATTCGACATAATTGCCTTCCCTTGACATTTACCCTGGATTACAAATATCTCTCTCATCACCTGTTCTGTGGTTGAACTGAACTTTCATAATTTACCATCTCAAGACTCCAGACCTTGTTTCCCCCGAGCTCAATAGTTTTGGATTTATATTTACACACATATATACACATAACACTGTTAACTTTTGTTTATCTTGCTTAAGTTACTATATTACAAGTAGATTCTAATAAAGATAGTTTTAACATCAAAAACAGACTCCAGGTGTAGTCTCCATGAGGAAATCTGCAGATGCTGGAAATTCAAACACACACAAAATGCTGGTGGAACACAGCAGGCCAGGCAGCATCTATAAGGAGAAACCCTGTCAACGTTTCAGGCCGAGACCCTTCGTCAGGCAGTCTCAGGCAGTCCTGACGAAGGGTCTCGGCCTGAAACGTCGACAGTGCTTCTCCTTATAGATGCTGCCTGGCCTGCTGTGTTCCACCAGCATTTTGTGTGTGTTGTTCCAGGTGTAGTCTATTGGTGCTGATTCGTTTCTGAAGTTTTACGATTCATAACAAAATTGGGGCCTGCATCCGGGATATGAACAGCTATGGGGGCGTAGTCATTAATTATCGATTTCATTGGGGAAGTCCCTTTTGATTGATTTGTGTGTGGAAAATCAGCAGCAGATGCTGATTATTGTTTGGAAGCGGCAACCTCTGAGGCATTAGAGAATTCCAGATGGATTGAGTTGTTGAGTCTTGCTAGAAGGTTAAAACTTTCTATGTTGAAATTGGCAATGAGGAGGGCACAGTTGCAGAGGATAACAGCTGAACATTATATATCTGAGGGTGTGTTTAAAGTGGAGGAGTTGGAAGTGTTTCCTGAAAGTAAACCTAGTGAGCTTGAGCTCCAGTATGAGTGAGAAAAATTAAAGATGGAGGCTGCGGAAAGGCAGAGGCAGTTTGAGGCCATAGAGGCAGAAAATCAGAGAGGAGGCAGAAAAACAGAGGCTGTTCGAGCTGGAAAAGATAAGAGTGGTTGCAGCAAAGGGGTCTAGCGTTAGACTCTGGTGACAAGTTTGAGGCCAGTCAGGAAATTAAATTGGTACCTCCATTTGATGAGACAGTGGTTGATAAATATTTCCAGCATTTTGAGAAGGTTGCTAAGAATTTAAAGTGGCCAAAAGAGGGTTGGCCTATTCTCTTACAAAGTGTAATTAAGGGGGAGGCTTAGCAAGCCTATTCTGTTTTGTCAGTTGATTAAGCAGATGATTATGTCCTAGTGAAACAGGCTGTGCTCAAAGCTTATGAGTTGGTCCCAGAATCATACAGGCAAAAGTTCAGAAGTTTGAGGAAATCTGTGAACCGGACATATGTAATTTGCTTATGAGAGATCTGTGTGTTTTGATCGCTGGTGCACATATATGATGATGATAAATATGATGATTTTAATAGCTTGGAAGAGTTAGTTTTAATTGAAGAATTCAAAAGGTGTGCTCCTGATGACATAAAGACGTATTTAGATGAAAAGGATGCTGCCACTTTGCAGGAGTCTGCTAGATTAGCAGATGAGTTTGCTTTAACTCACAAGGTTAAGTTTACCCAGAATAAGAGCTTCCAAAAGAGTGCCAGGGATCACCAGGGTAAACCAGAAATTACAGCTGGGACTAGTGACAAGAGTAAGGATGAAGGGAAGCAGTTGAAGGAGAAATTTTCTGGTCATACTTGTTACTATTGTAAGAAAGCTGGTCATATGATGGCTAATTGTTCTGTCCTGAATAAGAAACAGGAAAAGGAGGCAGTCCCGAATGCCTGTGATCAGTCTGTTGAAGCACCAGTAAACCCACAGGGTTCTGAACATTCTGTTTGAGGCTCAGATAAGGAAAAAGGAAAAGGAGGCAGTCCCGAATGCCTGTGTTCAGCATGTTGAAGCACCAGTAAACCCACAGGGTTCTGAACATTCTGTTGAGGCTCAGTTATGGACTGAGAGTTCTGACCGAGTTAAGAAGGGATTCGATCATTTTATGTCAGATGGGTTTGTATTAGTAAAGGAAGGGTCAACCCCGGTACCAGTGAAAATTCTTCGAGTTACTGGGGTTACTCAGTCACTTATATCAGACAGCGTTCTAAAGTTTGGTGATGAGACTAACACTGGTGAGGTAAATCTTATTAAAGGCATTGGGGATGGCATGGTTTCTGTGCCGTTGTACAAGGTAACTTTACTGTCAGGGTTGGTTTTGGGACCTGTTAAAATTGGATTATACTCCAGTTTACCATTGGAAGATGTTAGTTTGCTGTTAGGGAATGACCTGGCAGATGATGAAGTTGTTCTTACAGTGCTGTTGACAACTAAGCCAACCACGGACGACACACAGATGGATTTTAACATTTATCCTTCCTGCGCAGTAACTCGAAGTATGGCTAAAAAGTCTGCCGACGCAGACGGTTCTGTGCAGCATGACTCTGATACCCCTGATAGCCAAAATTGGGATTCAGGTTATGATGACTTGTCAGGGACTTTTCTGCCTTCATTGTTTCAACAGGATTCAGGTCATAAGTCTGATGAGAAAGATTTATCCCTGTGTAGGAAGGAGTTTATAGCAGAACAGAACCAAGATGCTGACATTGAAGATTTAAAGGAAACAACTCTCTGAAATGATGAGATTAAGAAAGTGCCAGTAGGGTATTATCTCAAGGATGGAGTGATAATGAGGAAGTGGAGGTCACCTGCTATACCAGCGAGTGAGAAATGGGAAATTTTTCACCAAGTTGTAGTTCCTAAAGTTATATGGCTGAAATTTTAACTTTGGCCCACAGTATGCCATTAGGTCGACATTTTGGAGTGAATAAAACTGTAAACAGGATTATGAAATAATTCTACTGGCCTAATTTGAGGAAAGATGTTGTGACCTTTTGTGGAACCTGTCACATTTGTCAAGTTGTGGGTAAACCGAATCAGGTCACACCAGTAGCCCCACTCTGGCCTATACCTGCATTCGGTGAACCCTTTTTAACATTTATAGTGGATTGTGTTGGCCCATTGCCAAAGATTAAAGCTGGCCATCAGTATCTGCTAACTATTATGTGTACTGCATCCAGATTCCTAGAGGCAATACCTCTCAGAAATATTAAAGCTAAAACTGTGGCGAAGGCTCTTACCAAGTTCTTTATCTGGTTTGCCTAAAGAAATCCAGTCTGGTCAAGGAAGTAATGTTACATCTGGATTATTCCAGCAGGTAGTTTATGAACTGGGAGCGAAACAAATTACATCGTCTGTGTACCATCCGGAATCACAAGGGGCTTTAGGAAGATATCATTCTGCTCTCAAAACAATGACTCAGACATACTGTGTTGAAAATGGAAAAGACTGGGATGAAGGAATAAATTTGCTTTTGTTTGGAGTAAGAGAGTCGGTACAGGAATCACTGGTCTTTAGTCAATTTGAACTTGTATTTGGTCATAGAGTGAGGGGACCTTTGACCTTGTTAAAGGATCAGTGGATTGATGGGGATGTACTTGTTAACTTGTTAGACTTTGTTTAGAAGTTCAAGAATAAACTACACCAAGTCTACAGACTTGTCTAGTGAGACACAACTTAAAGATTTCTCAAAACAAAATGAAGTGTTGGTTTGATAAGTGGGCTTGAGAAAGAAAATACCAGGTGCGAGATAAGGTGCTTGCCTTATCTCCAATATTGATGAATCCACTTCAGGCGAAGTTCAATAGACCGCATGAAATAGTCTCTCAAATTAATGATTTGAATAATGTTATTAAAACACCCGACCAACGTAAACTAACACAGGTGGTACACATAAATATAATAAAGCCTTATTTTGACAAGCAGGCACCATCTGTGAGTGTTGTTGTCAAAACATATGAATCTGGCAACCCTGAGAATGAAATAATTGACTCGTCTGAGAATTTTCACAAACCAGATGTGGTCCCAGTTAGGCTAATGAATTCGGTTGTTCCAGAAAACATTGTTAACAAGTTGGCTCATCTGCAGCCAAAGCAACAACAACAGCTGAAGGAATTAATTCTGAAGTTTAAAGATTTATTTTCCGATGTTCCCAAGCAAACCACGGTTGCAGTACATGATGTAGATATTGGTCAAGCCAAACCGATTAAACAACACCCATATTGCATGAACGTCGAAAAGTGTAAATTGGCTGAGCAAGGAATGGAATAGATGCTGAAAATGGTATTATTAGTCCTGCAGCATCAGTTTGGAGCTCACCCTGCTTTATTGTGCCCAAACCTGATGGTAGAGTTAGATTTTGCACTGATTATGGGATTCTGGTGCAGTGAAGCATCCCCACAGCTTGATGCAGCCACCACCATGCTTCACAGTTGGGATGGTGTGTTTTTGATGATGTACTGTGTTTGGCTTTTGCCAAACATACAGGAGCATTTAGTTTGATGGCCAAAAAGCTCAATTTTGGTTTTATCAGACCACAGAACCTTCTTCCAACTGACATCTGAGTCTCCTGCATGCCTTCTAGCAACCTCCAGTTGAAATTTCTATTTTTTTCCCCCTAACAGTGGTTTTCTCTTTGCCATTTTCCCATAAAGCTGCAACTGGTGAAGTACCTGGGCAACAGTTGTTATATGCTCAGTCTCTCCCATCTCAACCACCAAAGCTTGTAGCTTCTACAGAGTTGTCATAGGTCTCTTGGTGGCCTCCCTCACTAGTCCCCTTCTTGCATAATCACTCAGCCTGCTCCAAGCAGATTTGCTGCTCTGCCATATTCTTTTCATTTCTTGATGATTGACTTAACTGTACTCCAAGGGATATTCAGTGACTTGAAAATTTTCTTGTATCCATCTCCTGACTTGTGCTCTTCAATAACCTTTTCACTGAGTTGCTCAGAGTGTTCTATTGTCTTCATGGTGTAGCTTTTGCCAGGATACTGACTTACCAGCAGATGAACCTTCTAATGACAGGTGCATTTTTACTAAAATTAATTGAACCACCTCAACTGCACACAGCTGATCTCAATTTAACTAATTATTTGACTTCGAAAACCAACTGGCTGCACCAGTGCTGATTTGGTGTGTCATATTAAAAGGAGTGAATACTTAAGCAATTAATTAATTTGTTTTTTATATTTGTAATTAATTTAGAGAATGAATGATTCTGTAATTCGAGGGTTTGAACACACAGATGCCTATATTGATGACTTAGTCACAGGGAGTGACACTTGGGAAAAGCATATCTCTGCAGTAGAGAAGCTGTTTGACAGGCTTTCTCAGGACAACCTTACAGTTATCTAAGAGTGAATTTGGCCATGCCACTGTGACCTGTCTTGGCTATGTTGTTGGTCAACGCAAGTTGGCTCCTGTTCGGGCAAAAGTCCAGGCAATTTCTCAAGTTTCTATTCTGACTGCTAAGAATGCTCTTAGAAGGTTTCTGGGAATGGATGGATGTTACCGTAAGTTGTGTAAGAACTTTGCTGCTATCGCTCTTCCTCTGACCAATCTCCTGAAGAAGGGTGAAAAGTTTGTCTGGGCCGAGCCTTGTCAGGATGCATTTGATCGATTGAAATTTATTATTTGAGATTAGGCCAATCAATGTAGTGTTGTCAGCAAATTTCATTAGCAGATTGGAGCTGTGGGTGGCAACACAAGTCATGGGTGCACAGAGAGTAAAGGAGGGGGCCAAAGAGACAACCCTGTGGGTTATGTGTCCTGAGGGTCAGAGAGACAGAGGAGATGGATCCCACTCTTACCACCTGCCGGTGATCTGACAGGAAGTCCAGGATCCAGCTACACAAGACAGGGTGAAGTCCGAGGTCTCTGAGCTCCTTGTCGATACTTCACGCCTTCGTATGTCTACTGCTCTGCCCATGACTGCAAGGAACTGCAGAGAACTATGGAGAACAGAGAACATCAGAGAAACATGCCTCCCCTCATGGACTCTTCCTACACTTCCCCTCCCTCGGAAAAGCAGGGTATGTACACAAAGATCCTCACAACCTGGACGTTCTTGCTGCAAACCCGCTCCCACATTGGCGGAGAGATACAAAAGCCATAAAGTGCGTAACACCAGGCTGAAGGACGGCTTCCTGTTTGCAGTTATAAGCCAAATGAAAGATAAATTGGACTCGACCTCACAATGTAACTCGACGTGACCCTGCACCATATGTCTATCTGCACTGCACTTTCTCTGCAGCCATAATGCTTTGTTACAGTGATTATTTTGTTGTATATCAGCTCAATGTACTGTTGTAATGTATCGATCTGTGTGGATAGTACGTCAGGCAAGATTTTCACTGTAGCTCAGTACATGATGATAATAAACAAATTCCCCATTTTAATTGTGTGGAAATATTAGACTGAGCTTCGGCTCTGGAACCACAGAAGGAAACTGAACTTTGTCATTTCTGAGGAATGCAAATAAAATAGAAAAGGCTTCAATCTCACATTACGATCTGCGGTAACTGGGATTAGGTGACCGGTGGTGGGTCTCCCATATCAATACCAGAATCAAGTTTAATAGCACAGGCATATGACATGAAATTCGTTCAGCAGTGGAACCTATTTTTTAACCATAAATTTTAACAATTGTGATTTAATATAAGAATATAAATATCACATTGTTAAATCATATAAATAGTACAAAATGAAAAAAAAAGATGTAATAAACTATTTTAATTGTGCCGACTGTTTGACTGACTGGGTTGTTGCTTTGGAAGTAGTGGAGTGAAGCTTAACTGAATTGTACACATTTATGAGAAGCTCAGATAATTATAAAAAGCTAAATTCTCACATAAGTGGATCAGACACCCAGAAACATCGGCAGCACTTCAGCAGGTGAAAACAGTGGAATGAAACATGCTGAAAATATTGCCGAAAAAAAAACATATTGTCCACCGACAACGAGAGGAAGTGACCGATCCGGATCTCACTGACTTGTCTGAACGGGGAAAGATGAAGCTACACGTACACGTAGAGCAGTGTCCCGCAGATGCTGCAGATCTGCGGAAAACGTGAACAGGAAACGGGATCACATGGCCGCTTTGGTCTCTCACCCCCAGACAGATGTCCATTTACCCACTAGTCTGTGGAAAGAAGCAAACGCCGCTCACATCTCCTCTCACCTTAAATGTATTAGACATTTCAAATCCCAGGAAAAATATATCGCCTGTCCACTCTATCTATTCCTCTCGTAATCTTATAAACGTCCATCCAGTCTCACCCCAGCCTGCGCCGCTCTGGAGAAAACAACACAAATTTGTCCAGCCTCTCGTTATAGCTCATGCCCTCTAATCCAGGCAGTGTCCCGGTAAACCTCTTCTGCGCCCTGTCCAAAGTCCCGACATCCTTCCGAGAATGGGGGCGACCAGAACTGTATGAAACACTCCAGATGTGGTCTAACTAGTTTTATAAAACTGTGTTACGAACTATAGCGTTTTAGAAACGAACTAGCAGCAATAGAGTTCACAGTGGAGTCTGGTTTTGATGTTAAAACCACTGCCTTTATTAGCATCTACTTATAATATAGTAACTTAACGAAATAAAGGAAAGTTACCAGTGTTATGTGTATATATGTGTAAATATGATTCCCAGATTATCGAGCCTAAGGGAACAAAGCTCAGAGTCTTGAGATGGTAAAGTAGGAAAGTTCAGTAATACACGGAATAAATGATGGGAGAGAGATATTTGTAATCCAGGGTGAAATAGATAGATAGATAGATAGATAGATAGATAGATAGATAGATAGATAGATAGATAGATAGATAGATAGATAGATACTTTATTCATCCCCATGGGGAAATTCAACATTTTTTCCAATGTCCCATACACTTATTGTAGCAAAACTAATTACATACAATCCTTAACCCAATATAAATATGATATGCATCTAAAATCACCCTCTCAAAAAGCATTAATAAATAGCTTTTAAAAAGTTCTTAAATAGTTTACTAAAATGCATTGAATGGTAACTTAAGCTCAGTTCTAACCCCGGCATTTTAACATATCTTACCGCTGGCGGTTGAATTGTAAAGCCGAATGGCATTGGGGAGTATTGATCTCTTCATCCGGTCTGAGGAGCATTGCATCGATAGTAACCTGCCGCTGAAGCTGCTTCTCTGTCTCTGGATGGTGCTATGCAGAGGATGTTCAGGGTTTTCCATGATTGACCTTAGCCTACTCAGCGCCCTTCGCTCTGCTACCGATGTCATACTCTCCAGTTCTGTGCCCACGACAGAGCCCGCCTTCCTTACCAGCTTATTAAGACGTGAGGCGTCCCTCTTCTTAATGCTGCCTCCCCAACACGCCACCACAAAGAAGAGGGCGCTCTCCACAACTGACCTATAGAACATCTTCAGCATCTCACTACAAACATTGAATGACGCCAACCTTCTAAGGAAGTACAGTCGACTCTGTGCCTTCCTGCACAAGGCATCTGTGTTGGCAGTCCAGTCTAGCTTCTCGTCTAACTGTACTCCCAGATACTTGTAGGTCTTAACCTGCTCCACACATTCTCCATTAATGATCACTGGCTCCATATGAGGCCTAGATCTCCTAAAGCCCACGACCATCTCCTTGGTCTTGGTGATATTGAGACGCAGGTAGTTTGAATTGCACCATATCACAAAGTCCTGTATCAGTTTCCTATACTCCTCCTCCTGTCCATTCCTGACACACCCCACTCTGGCCGTGTCATCAGCGAACTTCTGCACATGGCAGGACTCCGAGTTATATTGGAAGTCTGATGTGTACAGGGTGAACAGGACCGGAGAGAGCACGGTCCACTGCGGCGCTCCTGTGCTGCTGACAACCGTGTCAGACCTACAGTCTCCCAACCGCACATACTGAGGTCTATCTGTCAAGTAGTCCACTATCCAATCCACCATGTGAGAGTCTACTCCCATCTCCGTTAGCTTGTGCCTTAAGATCTTGGGCTGGATGGTGTTAAAGGCACTAGAGAAGTCCAGGAATGTAATCCTCACAGCACCACTGACCCCATCCAGGTGAGAGAGGGATTTGTGCAGCAAATACGTGATAGCATCCTCCACTCCCACTTTCTCCGGAAATGCAAACTGAAGAGTATCCCGGGCGTGCCTGGTTTGTGGCCTCAGATTCTGTATTATCAGCCGCTCCATGGTCTTCATCACGTGCGACGTCAAGGCATCAGGTCTGTAGTCATTCAACTCCTTTGGTTGTGGTTTCTTCGGTACCGGGACAATACAGGATGTTTTCCACTGTCTGGGTACTCTTCTCTGCTCCAGGCTCATGTTGAAGATGCGCTGTAGTGGTTCTCCCAGCTCAGTCGCACAGGCCCTCAGTAAACGTGGGGATACTCCATCCGGTCCAGCCGCCTTGCTGGTACAGATCTTCCTCAGTTGACCTTCCACCTGTGCAGCCGTAATCCCGGGCGTGGGCAAGGTCTCCTGTGAGTGGCTACTTTCCTGTGAGGGAAGTAAGAGGAAGGACGAGTTGAAAGACAAGCCTGGTGTGGAGTTCTGCGATGAGGATGAGATTGTGCTGTCGAACCTATTGAAGAAGTTATTCAGCTGGTTTGCTTTCTCCACATCTCCACTTATGTTTGCCCCGCGCTTTGCACCGTATGCGGTGATGATCTTCATCCCATCCCACACCTCCTTCATGCTTTTGTTCTGCAGCTTTTGTTCTAGCTTCCTCCTATCCTGCTCCTTTGCCCCCCTGATCTGTACTCAGAGTTCCTTCTGAACTCTTTTAAGCTCCAACCGATCACCATCTTTAAAGGCCCTCTTCTTCTGGTTTAGGAGGCCTTTGATGTGACTAGTGATCCAGGGCTTATTATTGGGATAGCAGCGAACAGTTCTCGGGTTTAAACTGCGCGGAATCGATACTTTTAACTCAGCACGATCAGAGTGTCCGAGGTGCCTATAAAAGATAGTTCCATTCTCCTGCGTTTGGGGCATATCGCTCGAGGCCTTCCTTATCCATGCCCAGGAATTCTGGTGACCATGGCAGCCAAGGAAATTAGAACTGGAATATGAAAACAAACGTGTGAATCATAAGCAGGGGTTGCGAGTGATCGGAAAGAAACTCATAGCAATAAAACACAAATGGTTGAAGAGCTGACCGCAAAGTTAAGGCGATGAACTGCTAATCCGTTCTGTTTTGCACGCGTGGGTTCGAATCCAATCCTAGTCGAGGCAGGTTTATCTGGGGGATGAAATATTGAAGTTATCACTTATTAGAATTCCGAGCCTTCACCTTTTGTCACATAGAGTGCTTGGCTGGGAATCATGAAAATCAACGTTTTTCTATTAACGTTTGTTAATCATTTGGCCATAATACCAGACGATATAGATGCAGAATTCAGCCATTCCGTCCGTTCCATCATGGCTGATATATTTTCTCTCAATGCCATTCTCCTGCCTTCTCGCCGTCACCTCTGACACGCCCCATAATCAAATACTTGTCTATCTCCGCTTAAGAATAGGATTCGAGAGGTAATGTTACAGCTTTATAAGACCCTGGTCTGATCCCACTTGGAGTACTGTACGCAGTTCTGGTCACCTCACTACACGAAGGATGCTGAAATTATAGAAAGTGTGCAGAGGAGATCTACAAGGATGTTGCCTGAATGGGAGTGTATGCCTTATAAGAATAGGTTGAGTGAACTCGGCATTTTCTCCTTGGAACGATGGAGCATGACAGGTGACCTGATAGAGGTGTATAAGAGGATGAGAGGCATTGATCATGTGGATAGTCAGAGGCTCTTTTCCAGGGCTGAAATGGCTAGCACGAGAGGGCACAGTTTCCAGGTGCTTGGGAGTAGGTACAGAGGAGATGTCAGGTTCAGGTTTTTTTTTTTTTTTTGCAGAGAGTGGTGAGTACGTGGAATGGGTTGCCGGCGACGATGGTGGGGGTGGATATAAAAGGGTATTTTAACAGCCTCCTGGACAGGTACATGAAGCTTAGAAAAATAGAAGGCTATATATAGCCACAGGTAATTTCTAAATTATACACATGTTCGGCTCAGGTGTGTGGTGTGATGGGCCTGTATTATGCTGTAGGGCCTGTATTATGCTGTAGGATTTATAAGTTTCTAAAATATTACCAACTGAGTTGACTCCACAGATATCCCCGCAATGAAATCCACATATCGATAGCCTTCTGGTGACTCAACTTCCTCCTCATCCCTGTCCTAAAGGGCGTCCTAATATTCTGAGGTTGTGCTCTGTTGACTCTAAACTCACCCACAATTGGAATCATCCTTTCCATGTCCAGTCTACCTGGGCCTTTCAGTATTTGATAGTTTTCAAAGAAAACCCTGACTCCTTTTTCTAATCTCCAACGAGTACAGGGGCAGAGTCATAAAACGATCCTCATACATTAAAGCTTTCGTTCCGGGATCATTCTCGTCACCGTCCTCTGGACCCTTTCCAATGCCAGGGCATCAGTTCTTAAATAAGGGACACAGACTGTTCATCTTGTTCCAGGCGCGGTCTGACCAATGCATCATACACACTCAACATTACAGCCTCACTCTTGTACTCTGGTTCTCTCCAAATGAATGTTGGCATTGCATTTGTCGTCCTTACTACCAACTCAGCCTGTATTTACCCTTTCGGCAATCCTGCACAGGATCTCCCAGTTGTCTTTGCATCTTCGATATTTGAATTTATTTCCCATTTAGAATCTTGTCTAAGCCTTCAACAAAGTGTACACTCGGACCTTCTTATCCGCGGATTCCGCATGCGCGGATTCAACCAACCGTGAATCGAGAAAACCCAGAAGTTCTCTCGCCAGCACTCGTTGTTTGAGCATGTACAGACTATTTTTCTTCTCATTATTCCCTAAGCAATGCAGTATACCAACTATTTACATTGTATTAGGTATGAAAAGTAATCTAGAGAGGATTTTAAAGTACAGGCAGTTCCTGGGTTATGAGGGAGTTCCGTTCCTGAGTCCGTTTTTAAAACGGGTTTGAAATCGGAACAGGCATATCGGTTTATTTAGCGTCAGTTAGTCAAACGTTTGTTTTAGTATATAGTATATATTTTACCTTTCTATGCATATAGAACACTTAAGAAATGTTCTATTTTAAATTCATCAGTCCGTTGGACTTGATTCCAAAATGCATCAGGCTTGTTTAGATGTTCCTTTTGAAACGTCTGACGCTGAATTTTGTGGTGAGGACGCAGGAAAGGTTTTCTTCTGATGACTCTTCCATGAAGGTCATATTTGTGCAGGTATCGCTGCACAGTAGAACAGTGAACCACCACTCCAGGGTCTGCTAAATCTTCCTGAAGGTCTCTTGCAGTCAAACGGGGGTTTTGTTTTGCCTTTCTAGCAATCCTACCAGCGGTTCTCTCCGAAAGTTTTCTTGGTCTTCCAGACCTCAACTTGACCTCCACCGTTCCTGTTAACTAACATTTATTAATTACATTACGTACTGAGGAAACGGCTATCTGAAAACTCTTTGCTATCTTCTTATAGCCTTCTCTTGTTTTGGGGCATCATTTATTTATTTTCTAAGCAGCTGCCAGGAGGGGCCCATGGTTGCTGATTTTAGGGTCAAGGTTTGAGGAGTCAGGGTATTTATGAAGCTTTGAAATTTGCATCCCTTGGACTTTCCTAACGACGACAGTAAACACGCCAGAGCCCTCACAAGCTCATAAAGGTCTGAGACACTGGTGAAGGTTATCTGAGACCTCAAATCTCTTGGGGTGCCCAAGCTTTTGCTTGGTGCTCCTTTTTTTCTCTTTCACTCTAAAATTGTACAAAACGAAAATAATACACTAATCTTGCTTAAAATGGAGAAAAAGACTGTTTCATCTTTAACTTTATGATTTGGAGATGAGTTCGGCTTCTACTCACTGAACTATTCACAGAAACAGAAACTTTGACCAGGGCTGCCCGAACATTTGCATATCACTGTACATGAGGCGGTGGAAAAGCGGAAACAAGATCCGGACCGAAGAAACACAAAACCTCAAATGTTGCCATGGAATTTTACACGCAAACTCGTGACTGCTGAGGAGGATAAATTACCACTGTCAATATACCATCCATTTGTTCATTAATGTCCAATGGCGAGGTGTTATTTTTCAACTGGACTCCACTGATATCCCAGGATATATTTTCACTGATCACTTTCAGTGGGATACATTTCAAACATTTCACATCACTGTGGGGATCCTGGAGTAAAGCATCACTGGTCATTAAGTTGCCGAAATGTTAAACAATAAAATTGTGGCCGGTTTGATTAGAATGATTAGCTGTAAGGATTTATAAGGTGATATAGTGAAGAGTGTAACTGGGGAAAGATGGGAGGTATTTCGGAGTAACACTACACGTTGAGTCAGGAGCGGAGCGTATTCCGAGATAAGTATTTATTCCTGATGTTCACATTGCAGGAGAACCTCCACGGCCAGTTACTGACCCTTATGCGGGCTCGGGATATTTCGCCCAGGCTTTAATTTTACATGGAATCACAACAAATTCGATATATTGAAAAGGACCGTGATCCCAACTCTATACCGATATGCGATCTCCCACCGTCACCTCGTTTCAAAACTAAACAGTATCCAGTTTGCCTGTTCTACATTACCGTCATTATACAGGAAGGTTTTAACCATACTTTCGGCATTCCCGCAAAACCACGATGTCAGCGTTGTGATCAGTCCTTCCTCCCTGGTCCTTTAACAGGAATGGACTGTGCGATACCAGTGGTAAGATACTTGGCTTCTGTCTGCGCTGCAATATCATCGGAAGATCGCTGGTTCGAGACCAGAAAATATTAGGTGTTGATGTTACCAACTGTTTCCACCGCGGCTTAAACTGTACGAAGCACAAATATTTGCGCGGCTGACGTGGGGTGGCTGTGGTGCTGCTCGCGACAGAGCAAACAAAGAGAAGCAGAGAGATTGAATGTGTGTGTGTGTGTGTGTGTGTGTGAGAGAGAGAGAGAGAGAGAGAGAGAGAGAGAGAGAGAGAGAGAGAGAGAGAGAGAGAGAGAGAGAGAGAGAGAGAGAGAGAGAGAGAGAGGGGTGGGGAGAGGCAGACGGAAAAGCTGGAACCTAGAATACGGTGGCGGAGAATTTGAACAGAGAGTCTGTATGGTGGGACTAGGAAGGAGTGGAATACAGGAGGAGGAAAAAGAAAGCGATTTAACATTTTAAAGTAGGTTTGAAATTTTGCAGCACACGGTTATTCTTCCTGATGTTTGTCTGAATGGGAACATTTGAGATGCGAGCTCCGTTGAAACCACAATGCATCCTCATGCGTCAATACATGACAATAGGTTTGAAGGCTAATTCTCCCGTGTACGTTGCAATGTACGTTATCTACGGTTTAAATCCTTTTATGTTCTCCTGGAAATTATATATAATTTCTATTAATTCTTCTTTCTTTAATTTACCTTTGTCAGGTTTGAAATACAATGCGCTATTGCGAGAAACGCGAATGTTCATTATATTTACACCTGGATGCCCATGACAGTAAACTTGAACACAAACTGAAAAGTTGTGTCTCAAGTTCATTTGAAGCACTGAAGCCCAAACAATGTTTCTGCCCGGGATTGAACTGGGGACCTTTCGCGTGTAAAGCGAACGTGATAACCACTACACCACAGAAACCGTGTGAAGCGCTCAATGCTTTGCGCTCCTGAGCAATTACCCGAGGCACCCCCTCCCCGCCCTGCTCTGAAGCACAGCAATAAGTACAAAACATTGCCCACCGTCCCTTTCCGTTTTCAGTACCAAGTATTAAATAGTTTGGACTTTATTCCCTGGAATATGGGTATAGGTAGAGTGTTAAAAGGACGTGGCGGTGGAACGAACCCAAGTGCTGAACACGGGCGTGGAATGGGTACCAAGGGAGCCTTTACCCGGAGTCCTGGTTTTAGTAGAGAATTCAGGAACGATGATAGACTTAGAACTGATAGTCCTAAGAACCATGGCACGAGATTACTCGTACACGAGTCGACCAACGAACTGGCACCTTCTAGTTGTGGTCACAGGATTCTTATACTACTTTGGTTGTTGGAATGCAGGTGTTCGTAGTTATTGGAACCTGGGAATGATTGGGAACTAAACGAGGTGATTGAGGCACAATTTCTGATGAACATAGCCAGGTAGGCGATTGCCAGAAGGGATCGAGACATTATCCCCTCCCCCCCCCCCCCCCCCCAACAGGAGCCTCCCGACGATCCTCCAGGCCTGTCTGGATGGTCCCGATGAAAGTCCTGGATGAGGGAACGGTGGAAGATGAAGGAGCGGGGGACCCAGGAACACTCTTCAGGACCGTATCCCTCCCAGACCAGCAGGTATTGGAGACCCCGGCCCCGACGGCACACATCCAGTAGTCTTCGGACGGTGAATGCCGGATGGTTGTCGATGAGACGGGCAGGTGGGGGAGTCTCAGCCGGGGGACACAAGGGGCTGACGGAGACTGGCTTTAACTGAGACACATGAAAAGTTGGGTGAATGCGCATGGACCTTGGCAGCATTAGGCGGATCGCTGTGGGATTGATAATCCTTTCAACCTTGAATGGTCCCAGGAAGCGAGGGGCGAGTTTCCTATGTTAGTTTTTGAGCGGGATGTCTTTGGAGGAAAGCCACACCCTATGCTCAGGTTGGTACTCCGGTGCTGGAGTCCGGTGGTCAGTCGGCTCTCTTCGTATTTCCATTTGTTGATCTGAGTAGCGCCGTGCGTGTTTCCTCTCAAATCTTACGGCACCGATCAATATGGTCCCGAATTGACGGTATCGCAGTCTCTTCTTCTTGCGCGGGGAACATCGGGGGTTGGTACCCAAGGGAGCAGTCGAACGGAGACCCCCCAATGGCCGAGCTCACCAGAGAGTTGTGGGCGTACTCAACCCACGGGAGGTGGTCGCTCCAGGTCGACGGGTTGTTTGCCGTTACACAACGTAGCGTCGCCTCCAGGTCTTGGTTGACCCGTTCCGTCTGCCCGTTCGACTGGGGGTGGAAGCCGGATGACAGGCTGGCCGATGCACCTAAAACTCGACAGAAGCCTTCCATAGCTGCGAGACGAACCCGGGACCTCGATCTGATACTATGGCCATCTCCATCTTCCGTGGAGGCGGAAGTCGTGGAGGACGAGAAGATCTGCGGTTTCTTGCGAGGAAGTGAGTTTAGGGAGGGCCACAAAGTGCACCGCCTTGGAGAATAGGTCTACCACGGTGAGAGCAGTGGGTTTTCCGCGGGAAGGGGTAGACCGATGACGAGGTCTAGGGCGATGTGTGACCAGCGACGACCAGGTACAGGTAGAGGACGAAGAAGACCCACAGGCGGTAGATGAGAGTCCTTTCGTCGAGCACAGATGGAACAAGCCGAGACATAAGAACGGGTGCCCCCTCCGTGGACGGCCACCAAAAGTGCTTCCTCAGGAGAGCCAGGATCCGATCACTCCCGGGGTGTCAGGTGAACCGGGATGTGTGCCCCCATTGGAGAACCTGAGGCCTGACGGAGACGGGCACGTACAGGCAGTCGCCGAGCCCATTACCAGGGTCCGATCACTCCCGGGGTGGCAGGTGAACCGGGATGTGTGACCCCATTGGAGGCCTGACGGAGACGGGCACGTAAAGGCGATCGCCGGGTGCATTCCCTGGGGCGGAGTCGTCCAGCTAGGCTTCGTTTACCTTAGCCTCGATCTCCCTAGTGAGGGTGGCCATCACGCAGGATGGTGGGAGGATCGTCTCGGGACTGGAGGTGTCATCCTTGGAGTCATGCTGGCGGGATAGCGCGTCCGGCTTCCCGTTCTTGGATCGTGGACAGTACGTGAGGTTAAACTTGAACCGTCCAAAAAAAAACAATGCCCCACGGGCCTGGCGGGAGTTCACTCGTTTGGCGGTCTGAATATACCCCAGGGTCTTATGATCAGACACACTCGCAGAATAAAGAAATCAGGGACGATAATAATCCTCGACCCCGTCACTCGCAGAAATAAAATGAGGGACGATAATAGTCCTCGACCCGTTACTGGCAGAAAAGAACAGCGACCTCAGTCTGGAGCGGGCCAGGTGGATTGGAAAGGGGCACCAGCATAGCTGACGGAAAATCCACAATGGCTGGTGTTTGTTGGGGGCAATTGGAAAGGTGCATCCTAAAGAAGAATAAATATTCGAAAGGGCGGATGAGGCAACCATGGCTGACAGTGGAAAGTAAAGACAGCATAAAGGCAAAAGTGAGGGCTTAGAAGGATGCATTAGAGGGAAGCCGGAGGTTTGGGACGCTTTCAAAAATGGCTAACACTGGAGAAAATACCTTTTTTCAGACATATGAAGATTAAAAGGGATGCGAAAGTGGGTATCAGAAACCTGGAAATGACGCGGAAGAAGCAGTAATGGGGGAAAAAGAAAAGGGACGAACTGAATGAATATTTTGCGCCAGACTGCTCTGTGGAAGACACCAGCATAATGGCACCGAGAAACACGTGTCAGAGGGCATCAGTGAGAGTGGATGTTATGACCTGGAGGAGGTGCCCGTGAAGCTGAAAGGACTGAAGATAGATGTCATCGGGACCAGTTGGACGACACCCCAGGATTCTGAAAGTGGTAACTGGAGAGATTCTGTAGGCACTCCTTCACGTATCATTATATGCACAACAGCGCCATAGCAAAGAAAGCCCAGCAGCGTCTCTACTTTCTGCGAAGGCTGAGGAATGTCCATCTCCCACCCCCCAACCTCATCACATTCTATACGGGTTGTATTGAGAGCATCCTGAGCAGCTGCAACACTGCCTGGTTCGGAAATTGCACCAACCCGGATCGCAAGACCCTGCAGCGGATAGTGAGGTCAGCTGAGAAGATCATCGGGGTCTCTCTTCCCGCCATCACGGACATTTACACTACACGCTGCATCCGCAAAGCAAACAGCATTATGAAGGGCCTCATGCACCCCTCATACAATATCTTCTCCCTCCTGCCTTCTGGGAAAAAGGTACCGAAGCATTCGGGCTCTCACGACCAGACGATGTAACAGTTTCCTCCCCCATGCTATCAGACTCCTCAATACCCAGAACCTGGACTGACATCTTACTGCCCTATTGCTTATTTATTATTTATTGTAATGCCTGTACTGTTTTGTGAACTTCATGCAGTCCTGTGTAGGTCTGTAATCTACTGTAGTTTCTCTGTGGATTTTTTTTTTCTGTGTTGCACTGAATCATGTAACACCATGGTCCTGAAAAGAAACGTTGTCTCATTTTTACTATGTCCTGTACCAGCCGTTATGGTCGAAATGACAATAAAAGTGACTTGACTTGATATTCTAGAATAGATCCTGATGACTGGAAAATTACGATGTGTCACTTCACTCCGAAAGAAGGAAGTTAGGCTGAAGAAAGGAGAATATAAGAAAGATAGTCTGACTTTAACGTGTTAAATAATTAAAAAAGATTCAAAGCACATTGAAGATCAAAGACAGTTGAGGAGAAAGAGAGAAGATTTGTCAAATAGATCATCGTGTGGTATGGTGATGCACCTTGGAATAAAGGATAAAAAAGTCTCTGAAAGGGGATGGTTTTCAGAAATCAGAGGTCAAAGAGACCTTGTGCAATATTCCCTAAATGTTTACTTCCAGGCTGAGTCAGCGGTAAAGGAAGGCAAATGCAATTTTAACATTCGGTTCAGGAGGAGCAGAATATAAAACAACAATGTAATGTTGACATATGTCCGTCATTATAAACCTGATTCTGATCCTGACCTTTATCCCCAACAGTTGAAATCTCCTTCATTTACGAGACTGACGCCAGTGTTATCCCTCCACACTCACGTTCTGACCTAACGGTGTTGAAACAAATTCCAAAGCTGTCCAATTTTTCTATTTGTATCGGAATGATGAATAACCTTTTCCGTTACTAGAAATAAATCAAGTACAACCCTCGCTTCAGGTGCAGAGCTACGGTGGGCGCTGGGTATTGATGGAGCTGCGATGGCCGAGTGGTTAAGGCGTTGGACTTGAAATCCAATGGGGATTCCCCGCGAAGGCTCGAACCCTGCTCGCAGCGCTCACACTACAGGCACCAGGGAATAGAAACCTCGCTGCCAATAAAAAATTAACACCCTGGCTGCTGACAACTACGTACCAGCCGGCAGATTTTTAGATTTTTACACCCATTGTGCAAATGTCATTTCTATTACAACTCTGATCAATCCCCTTTGGGCAGCTTAAACTCTCTGTAGTTTGGAGCTTTGTAAAACTAAAAGAATCAAATACAGAGAACGGATATTTCAGCGTCAGTGTAAAGAAGTGGACTTCGTCCTTTCGCATTAGTGGGTAACACGGTCTCTGAACGTGAAAAGCTTTCGCCGTTTCATATCACTCACTCTACAGACTCCCCATTCTCTCTTGTCTAGCGAGCGACCCCGCCTATTGCCATAGACTGATCGGTTCGCTGACCTTCCGTCAAAATCACCCTCGCCAATTGTCACTGACGCGGTGTAATGGTCCGACATCAACCAATCTAATCAAAAGGCGTGCAACCTACCTTGCTCTCATTCGTGTATGCAGATGTCAATTCAACGTGTTATCCAATTGGGGAAAGGGTTTCACCCAAGAGCTGTTCCCTCCCACAGATTCTGACTGCTTCTGTCTCCCCAAAGTCCCGTCAATACTGAGCAAAACTCAGAACAATGTCCCATTATATAACATTCATATCCATATGCTTCTGATCGAAGCTGGGGGCGCTGTCAGGGCATCGAAAGAAAGGCGGGCGACAGAAGTTTATCTCCTCTCACCTGGGGAGACGGTAGAAGATTTGCTGGAGGACACCGGCCGACCTTTGTCCGGCAACTGCTGTATGGTTGGGGTGGGGGGAGGATTGAGAAAAAGTCTGGGCCAGCCTGATCTTATTGAATGCCGGGGCTGGCTGAAGAGGACTAGAGACTCGCCCTTCTCTCTGTTGTCTGTCTGTTTAAAGAAAAGGAATAGACAGGCCTTTCTTGGGTCTGCATGCTCCCCCGTGGATATAATAGTTCGCAATCTATGTCATCAGTTTGCCTGAGGAATCATTTCCAAGTCTGAAACTGGCACACGATTTATATCTACCGTTTGTTCATGATGCAGCATTGTACAATTTATGTTCTGCGTACTGTCTGTCTTTTCGAGCCTGCAATGACGCTGCAAGTGTTTCATTGAACCTGTCCCTCACCGTCCCTGTGCACACGGCAATAAACCCGGCTGGACCTGACAATACTCACTGAGATTTGAGCAGTGGTGACCCCGAGCAGATGAGTCAAGGTGATGGAGGCCAACTGAGTGAGCAGGACCAGAGTCCAATATGGGAAATGTATGGTCACCCTCTTCTACAGAGAGACAGCATCTCTGAGTGGATTGAGGTACAGTGAGGAGTGAAGAAGATCAAATCTACATTGTATCGATTGCAAGTTAATGTCTGTAAGACCTCGCACAGTTATTTCGAGCTGTATTGAGACAGCACCTGCGATATTTTTCTCAATGTCATGTTCTCCTTGTCTAACAAGTATCATACAGAACAAATAACGAATCGCTGCAGGAACAGTGGACAGCGGGTCAGGCAGCATTTGCGGGCGGAGAGAGATAGAACACATTTCCGATCCACACACTGACGCTGAGCTAAACGTGGAGAGCAGATGGCCAGTATGGGGAGTTAAGGAATGGGCAAGAGTTGGGCGGGTGCAAGTGAGGGTGTGTGGTAGTCAGCTCGATATGGGAGACTTCTGGTATGACACCGCTCACCATATGCAGAATTCTCAGAGCGAAAAGGGCAGGAAGTCCTTCTTGGAGGTAAAGAGGCTACAGAAGGTTGGAGAATTGACAATGAGATGCAGTCCATGGGGATATATGGTCACACGCTTTGATATCAGAAACGAAGGGGAAGAATTTCTAAAAGGATGGAACATGCGCACACGAAGACTGAGGCGCTAAGAGCCTTGGGAGTCCGTGTACAGGCCTCCCATTGTGACGTACACACCTGCACCATGATGTCCCAAAGGGTAATTTGCAGGTTGAGTCTGTGATGAGGAAGACAAATGCGATGCTCGCATTCATTTCAAGAGGACTGGAATATAAAGCAAGGATGTGATTCAGAGACTTTATAAAGAACTGACGAGGCCTCGCTTGGAGTATTGTGAGCAGTTTTAGTTCCCTTACTTGAGAAAGTATGGCTGAAGCTGGAGAGGGTTGAAAGGAGATTCGGAGGAATGATGCTAGTATTGAACGGCTAGTGATATTACGAGCGGTTGATGGCGCCGGGCCTGCATTCACTGGAATACAGTAGATTGCCCGGGACCTCATTGAAAGCTATCGAATAGTGAAAGGCCTTGATAGGGCGGATGTTGAGAGGATGTTTCCTATGGTGGGGGAATCTAAGAGCAAAATACGCAGCCTCGAGATAGAGGAGCATCCTTTTAGAACAGAGATGGAGAGTGAATACTTCAGCCAGCGAGTGGCGATTCTGTCGGATTCGTTGCCACAGGCCCCTGTGGAGTCCGAGTCTCTTTGTATATTTGTCAGAGATCGATAGGTTCTTGATTGATCAGGGCATGAAATGATACCAGTAGACAGTAGGAGAACGGGGCTGAGAGGAAATGTCGCAGCAAACCCGATGGGCCAAACAGCGTAATTCTGCTCCTATATTTTGTGGTCTTTCGGTGCTGAATCAGGCGGATGCAGGTTAAGCACAGACAGGAATGGGGTTGTTGTGGAAGCAAGTTAATACACACGATAATTTAAAATAAGCACATTATATTACAGCAGGCAATATCTTCATTCTCTGACCGGGAATCGAACCCGGGTCGCGGCGGTGAGAGCGCCGGCTCCTAACCACTAGACCACTACGAAAGCTGATGATACGCTGCACACAGCAATAGACAACTACCAAATCAGAAAAAAATACATAAAACAAAACCTATAGATCTTAAGATGATGCTGGGCAGAGGATGCTTCATAGCCCGAAGATTTTGTCTGGTTTTAAGTCTTTCCAACCGACCTCTTTACCGGCAATGGTAATGGCTGACATTCGCTGATCGCTGAAAGGTGCCGCACCTGCATTCCCAAGAGTCAAGTCCATCTGGTCCTTCAGCAGCTCGTTAAACTGCTGAGTAATTTAGACAGCTCAACAGTACGTTTCTTAAAGGGAAATTAGGGGCTTCACATTGCAGCTACAGTGGG